>NW_024880360.1:0-24996 GCF_900700415.2 Clupea harengus
CTGCTAATGTAACTTTCCCGTTTAAAGTTAGCGTTCGGTGGCGCATGTGCTACGTCTCGTCTGTAGCTAGCGTTAGCTCTCCGGCTAATTTCGTGCACTGTTTCGTGTGCTTTGCTACTCTGGCCCATAGACTTCAACTGCTGCTGGGCTAATTCGTGCGAACGAGCTATGTCTATGGCTTTCTCCAGCGTCAGGTCAGCTCCCTGGCATAAAAGTTTTTCCCTTACCCGGGTCGAGTTGGTGGCGAACACGATGCGGTCCCTGACCACTTCATCACTAAAGCCATTAGGGTATACACAGTCTTTCACCAGTAGCTTCAGCTCCGTTATAAATTGTTCAAAAGACTCACTGTCTCCTTGCATCTTTTCGTTGAAACGGTACCTCGCATAGATGGGGTTGGCTTTCAGTGTGATGTATGCCTTGTATCTATTGTAGTACGTGTCCAGCTTCTTGCCCTGATCCTCGGTGATTGTCCAAGTGTTGTAGACATTGCGCCCTTTTTCTCCTATCCACAGCAGGAGGTAGCTGCACTTCTCTTCCTGGGTCTTCCTGCGCATTTTATAAAGGCACGGCGCCCTCGTTCCCGTTTCAATTATAATTAGGGTCACGTGAGTTACAGGTGTGCATCGTTTAACGAGGCAGCCTGTTGTCTCTGCACTGACAGCGAAACATAGCCTATGAGGGCATGGTTTCGCTTATTATCTTTCAAAGCAGCTGTTTATCACCATCAATTCGGCTTCATTTTCAGTCAAAGACTGTTTGGCATCTGTCGGCAATGACCACTTAAGAGGTTTCTTATCGTTGTTGCCTGAAATGTGTATTGGATAAGTCAATATTTATTGTAGGTTATCCGAAACGACGAGACTCTGATTTGAACTTTAATGCTAAAAGCATTCACTTAGTATAATCGGACTATGACTGTGCCATGAATTATTGGTCTATTTTAGTCACTATAGCCTACTAAAAATCTTTGCTGGCATGTTGCCTGTCTCTCATCTCGCGGAGGTTCGCTTTTACT
This sequence comes from Clupea harengus, assembly GCF_900700415.2. NCBI lineage: Eukaryota > Metazoa > Chordata > Actinopteri > Clupeiformes > Clupeidae > Clupea > Clupea harengus. The sequence goes on from NW_024880360.1 coordinate 1,019, forward strand.
ATTTCGTGAAATGCTTTTTCATGTAGGAATGTAGACATGCGGAACTTTGCTAAATGTGAATGGCATTTCTTTATCGATTACGGATTGTTTTTAATCTGACATTGTTACGGATTTCATTTGTGAAAGAGACTATTTACTCAGTGACCAGATTTTCAGATTTGCAAACTAACTGAATTTTAGCCCCCATAAACATGTCGGGTAACGACCCACCGATTAGCCAGTCAAAAGTCAAAAACAGGCCTTAGAGTCAAGAGCGTTAACTGAGCGCCTCAACTTGATGACACTGTAAAGTTTGAACAAGATAGGATATTATTTTCATGATCTGTCTTATGCCTTTTTATATATTTCATATTGTAAAATCCAATGTCAATCGTAAATTGTATTAATATTGTTCTCAACTAAAAATCAGTTCTTCGTGGGGGGAAAAAACTGAAACATTTTCGCGGCTCACTGGAAGGCGCTCCGCGCCGCGGCCCATGGGTTGAGAAACACTGTGTTAGAGGATATAGCATTAGAGGAAGAATAAGGGTTGGTAGAGGAAGGGAGATAAAGTGCAAGTTAGGAAAGGGGGTGCTCTCTGAAGAGTTGGGTCTTCAAACGCTTTTTAAAAGGTAGAGAGGGACGCCCCTGCTCTGGTAGTGCTAGGCAGCTCGTTCCACCAACGTGGAACTACGAATGAGCATAGTCTAGATACTGGCACAGAAGGCAGTGCTAAACGACGCTCATTAGACGAACGCAGCATCATGGGGGTAACATTTGCCCGTACAAGAGCATTTAAGTAGGTGGGAGCAGAACCAGCAATCACTCTGTAAGAAAGCATAAATGACTTGAACTTTATGCAAGCAGCTACAGGCAGCCAGTGGAACTCAGCGGGGTGATGTGTGCCCTCTTCGGTTGGTTGAACACCAGCCGCGCTCTGGACCATCTGTAGTGGTTTCACCTCACATGCCGACAGGCCCGTTAGGAGGGCGTTGCAATAGTCAAGGCGAAAATCACCCAGGTTTGTACCAGCAGGCGGGTGGAATACTGGGTTAGGTAGCCTACTTTTGAGTTTCCCATGTTGCTACTTTCCAACAGAGAATGAAGGAGAAGCACACCTAGCAATTAGCTATGTTAAATTAGCTTTTTCATGATTGGTTGCAACTTTATTTGCAGTTTAAGGTTCAATTAGCCAATCAAAAGAATTTTGTGTTTCAATCAATCAGCATTAGGTGACTACAGGTATTCAAATCAATACACTTAAAAGAGTGCCCAAATTTGTGCACGGTCTATTTTTCACATTCGCTTTTATTTCATACGACTCAATACTGCTATATTAAGATATTTTGCCTGAAAAATATCTTAATATCCAGCTTTCTCTAGAAAATGAATGACATATTGCTATGATGTTTTCTTACAAAGATAAGAGAAAATGAACATGCAGCCTCAGAGGGGTGACCAAACTTTTGCATTAAACTGTATAGATAGAACTCAAGTAGGCAGCAAAGGGAGAACGACATAGATGTGACTCAATGAGTTAGGAGGGAGATATAGGCCTACTAGCTTAGTGTTAAAGAACTAGCTGCCAGTGAATGAGTGGAAATTATTCCTATGTCAAGTCATATTCTTAACCATAATGATGTTGTTTCTCCTTATAACCACTAGAGTGCACTAGAGAACTACTCAATGGCACAAACATTCATCTTGGATTTCTCACAAATGTAAACAAACGTGTGCAATAACATAAACAAGTCAAGATAAGTAATACTTTTCTCCAATAAAAGAAATACATATTTTACAATTGAAAACAAAATGAAATCTTTAAACTTAATTGTTTCTGTACCAGATATTAATGCCCCAAGCCTGATGTCAGGATCGCTGTGAGGCATGGGTGTATATGCACCACATTATTTCCTTTTCTAAGTCCCTAAGTTGTGCTCCACATCATCTCTTTTGTGTGGAGCTATGTTGTTGATCAACTTAACTCTTGAGGCTTTTCACTTAAACTAATACACACTACAATACATACACTAAGCCTCAGCAGTTCAATCGTTTCACTTGAACTATGGAACTCCTTCCTCTATAGAATGACATGACGACATATCACAAGTACAACACTTGAATGTTGTACACTGAACACAGATTTAAAAAAGAACCTGAAACAATTTTCAGTCTAATTTTTTATTTATTTACAAGGTTATGATAAAAGGCAAGCAAAACAAAAAAAAAATCCTTAATGTTCTGTTGTGGAGGATCTTTTTATTATTAAATAATAACACATATTACATGAATATTCTTATTTTACTCAAACACTACACCAATTCCTTTATAAAAGATCAAGCCACATCCACCTGCAGATCTACAATTTTAATAAAGCTTTACTTTTCTGGAAAACCCCCAACACCCTAAGTGCATAGGAGTACAGGTGTATACAATTGTTTATAGAGTAATGTTTTAAATGAAATACGCAAATACCTCTCTGAACTGCTCCATATATTTCTATGTCTACTAAACTGCACATTATGAAGGCAGGTATCCACGTTTAATGACTGAAAGAGACAAATAAACCAAAAGTAAATGATAAAAAAAAATAAAAAAAACATACAGGAAACAGGGTTGTAAAGGCACATTGTGTGCTGTTGCCATGGGAAGGCCAGCAGCCAGCTAGTGAGAGGCCCGTTCCACTGCTCGTCCCAAAGCACATGATCAGTGATGGTGAAGGCCCGGAGGCAAGGTTCTCAGGGACTCTGGCACTCTCTAGATCAGCCCTGTAGTCTCCAACGCAGAAAGGCCTCAAATCACATACATGATGGTAGTCGTTTTTCTTTTTCTTTTGCCAAATAAGAAAAGTATGATACCTGAAAAGAGCATGCCACTCTCTCGAAAACCTTCATGGGATTTTTTCCAGAAGTTGAAGTGGTCCTTTGCCATAAATCATGGATCCCTAAATGTTGATCCCAAATGTATTTTCTGTTAAAGATTGACTGTAGAAAACAAAAACCGCCAAAATGTTTACACCTACCGATTCTCATGTCATCCATCATAATCTTTGCTGATCTTGTCTAAAATCCAGACCAAATAACTATATTACATCCCATGTACACAGAGGAGTTGTTAAATAGATCGCTAAAGGCCAAATGTAACTGCATGCAGGACAAAAAAAAAAAACGAAATCCTGTGATGAAGAGGTATGCCAAATAAAGGCAAATGACTGCACTTGTCTTCCAGTTCTGAAAAACCTAGATCCAAGGCAAGTATCAGTATCGAATGTGTCTTGGTCATGCACGACCATCAGTCACTCTGAAAAGCCTGCCTCTTCAAAAGGTCGGTGCCAATGACGATCTTACTTCTAGCATTCATGCTAAAGTAAGAGAAAATTAATGTCAGTGTCATGTGAATAGTTTTTTTTTCTTGCTGTTTGAGGCAATCCTAGTCTGACCATTATGAAAAAGGAACCCAGACTAGACATTCGCCACAGAAGATGAGCATGGGTACGTATGACTGGACATTACCAGCTGCATGGAGGACAGTAGAAACAAATTGTTGTGGGCCTTGCGGTTTCTCCTAGTTCGTATCCCACACTGCACACAGGAAAGATTGCAGGGCTTATTAAAATTATACACAGTATAGTCTTATTCCCAAATGGCCTACAGAATGCATCACCCTATGGCCTTTATTAACAGGAAGGGCCCTGGGACACGTAGAACGGGTGAATAGTGAAGAGAGAGAGAGAGAGAGAGAGAGAGAGAGACGCTTTACAATCCTGATCTTTTTGCTTTGGTTTTGGCAGAAACATCCCTCATTAACCCTCCTGGCCAAAGTCCTCTGTGAACTTCTTCAGCTTGTCCAGATCCTGCTCATTCACCGTGGGCTTCGTGCTTGCCTGGGACCTCAGCATATCAGACTAGACAAGAGAAGACATTACAAAAACTTGTTGGACTTAACAGTACAGTAACAGTAGGACATCAGTGCCTTGCTTCGCAAACAATAACCAGCACAGGTGTGGTCTGTTCAAAGTTTTTAACAGCAAACAAACGATAGAATGAAAAAGGATTAGAGACCCTCACACACACACACACACACACACACTCACTTACTCAAACACACACCCTCACACACACGCTCACACACTCACTCACACACACTTAATCAAACACACTCACAGGTATGCATTGCATGCTAACCCTTAACAGTCTAAAGGCCAACTCCCACTGGCGGTGACGTTAGGCGGCGAGTCATGGAATGCATCCGATATTCCGAAACATCCATTGACGGTATAAGCATTTCTATGGACCTGACTCAAGAAATGGAACCGCGTTCTAAACTTTGGCGTCTATGTACGTCAGATGCTGCCAGTGAAACGTTATCCTGTTGGACAAAACTAAATTCTAAACTCAGGTGTTTTCTAAACTGTCAGAAGCTGCCAGTGAGCATTGGCCTGAAGACAATTAGCATGTGACAGGCATTAATAACTTCACATGATATGCCCCAAGTCTTATTAAGCAAATCAAAATGATATGAAGAAAAACAAAATGGCGGTGGGGGTGTTGGAGTGGGCTATAGATTTGCGGAGGAGTACACTTGAACAGAATATGACCTAAGAAGAGGGTAGTAAAAGTACTGTATTCATGTAACTGTAAGGAAAAAAAATGTAATGGGCGCGTTACAATGTAGATTTTGCTTGCACTTGAGGTCTTAGGAACTAGAGCCGAGTGTTATGTCGCCTCATGTTGCCATGTGTCTGGGTCAAAAAGTTGCACTTGAACACACCGGAAAGACTACAGCCAACAACCAACTAGCACGTACGTTGCTTGTGAGGGAGATAATAACTCTCCATACCAAACCATAACCAAATCATAACCCTAAACTTGCTCTATAATTTGAAACCAGCTTCCCGGGTAAAAAGTGGCTATAAGTAAATAAATGGTTCCCCCATGCCAGTAATATTTGGGATTCCTCTATCGTATTGATTCATCTTCCACCAGAAAAGAAAATGGTTGAATTGACATTGAAAAGCCCATTAGGTACTTATTTAGTGTCGTATACCTGCTCCCTGACACACCAGTAAGCAACAGAAAGAGGGCCGTGCTGCATTCACACGCTAGCATAGCCATACGTAGTACAGGAGTATGGTGTGGCATGTGGTTCATTATGGGCTTTTCATTTTGGTTAAGCAAAGAACATCTACTCACCATAGACACAAGAGGCTCCAGAAGCTTCTCTCCAGGCAAATCCATCCATGTCATCTCTACGGCTTGAGGGTCACCAGGGGAACATGGGGTCAGGAGGTCATCGACAAGCATGTTGGGATTGTCCCTCGAGGGCCCCCGTACCTTTGGACAGACAGCAATTTCACATGCCTGGTAACTAATTGTCTTTCCTTTAGGGGCAAATAAGTCTTGTCTACACTGTACACGCATAAGTATGCCCACATAAATATATTACAGGATACAGGGATTCAGTGTTTCGACCCTCTGGTACCTACCCGTTTGAAGTGTGTGGCTGATTGCACCTTCCGCACTGGCTGCATGAGAGCATCTCGCACAATGACACTGATATCAGCACCCGAGTAGCCATCTGTCTTCTTGCCCAGCGTGACGAAGTCTCCTTCGGTGAGAGTGTTGGCGGTGGTACCCAGGTGCAGCTTGAACATGAAGGAGCGCGCGTGCTCCTCAGGCAGGGGGATGTAGATCCGCTTCTCAAAACTGAAAGCGCAGAACATGATTTGTGTTTCACAAAAACGCTAAAAACACACACACACACACACACATCAACATTCTCGTGGTTATTGTTTCAAATGTGTGACATCAGCATTCTAAGACAACAATTTCTCACGGCATCGAGAAACCATCCGACTAAAATGAAAATATAATGTACTTTCAGGTCTATACAGATTTGATTTAATTGACTAACTGCACTGTACATAAACCTAATTTCAGTATCTTATGTCATTTTACTTGTGTACTGACCGCACCCGTGTATTTAGCCTAGTTTATTGAACATTACATTATTGTCACATTCAACTAAATGTGTGTAGTTGTGGTGCGAGTGCAACTAACTATTTGTATGAAGATGTATGTAGAGAGAGATGCGCGTTTCAAGCTAAAAATACTTTACCTCCTCCGCACTCACACACACACAAAGTATTTATTGAGCGTTAAATTAGTGTTATAGTGTGGGAATGGATGCTAAACTTTTCAGTCTAATCGTTAATCGATCTCCTGGAGTACCATAAACGATAATCTTGACATGCTTGCACAGTGTTCAAGAAGGGCAAGGTGGTCATTCGCTACATTGATATTAGAGTAAGGTAGAAACAACAAATAGGTAGAAACCCTCTGGGTGCCTGTGCAAATTCATATTAGCACGAGTTGTTCACATGTTTACTTCAATTCATATTAGTATTTATATTACACAGGCTAGCAACTACCAATTGTTAAGATGATTCCCTAAGCTAGAGATAGCTAGGATAGTTAATGAGACCTTGCATGTCTCACAGAGGTGTGCGTTCCATAGCATTCCTTTAAATACAGTTGGGTAGGAACGCAGGACCCCCGTTACTTTATCGTTATGGAAGACTGTGTGAATAAACTAAATAATTCTTTCCCATGTTGTTTTTACCTAATGCGTGGGATACATGTGTGAAAAAGGGAGAGAGAGACCCATCCACACCGTATCTGGCAGAGTAACTGTGCAGGTTACTAACTACCAGGCGGATCAAAGGCATTCCCATGTATAGGTCGCACCCGAGTATTAACCGCTGTTAATAGTTGTGAAATTACTCAAGCTTGCAGTCTGGCCTTTGCCCTCTAATACAGAGTTCATTTGGATTACAGTATTATTTCCAAATACACCCCAGCATGACTCATTCAGAAGCTCCACTCCCACCTCGGAGAGAAACACCTATGCCGTCAGTCCTGAAGAAAAGCAGAGAAACCTGTTCTTCCCATCATCCTGCAACATCATCGGACAGCCTCTCGGAAGAAGTATGGCTGCCGTGTACTTTAAGTCTCTTTGGATAAGAGTGTAAGAGTGTAAACCACCTCACTCTTCAGCCTACTATTCACACCTTATCACGTTCATTTTCCGGCCAAGCTCTTGTCATTGTGAGCCGTTTTCAAAGAAAGGTGACGCAGTCTCCAGAGTGAAAGCAGGCTTATCAGCCAAGACAGCTCAATCAGTTATTGACTAATCAGGGACTGTTGATGTTGATGACTGTTTTAAGGGAAAGACCATACAAAGCAACCTGCATTCAGGTTTAAATCCCATTAGGAGTAGGGGCAGGAGAGTTCTGGGTTATCAGACAACACAGCATACAAGCACACGGTTCTGCCTAAAGCAGGGGCATCGGGAGGCTCTTAACAGATGAGTAACGCAGCATTATAGAGGTGTCCAGGGCAGACACAAAGACTGCATAAGAACAGCTTTACAGTGGAGTAATTACAATCGAGCCAGGACAGCTTGTCTGCTAAATATTTGGGGACTCCCTGTTCTCAGATGCAAATACATCCAAATGACTAGGTAAATATAGCTGAGCTATTGCCTGTTTCCTGTTGTAGGGTCCGGCGATAATGATGTGGGAAAAGACACATGCAGCTAACAAGAGTTGTGGTGATCATCTGGATCTGAACTTGCCTGAGCTCTAAGGGGAACAGTGACCAATGTTGACCGCACTTCCTCAGTGCAACTACAACAGCTAGAGGGGAACAAAATGCCTTGAATACAGCTGGCGGTCAGACATCCATTGAAATGCCATCAAACTGTCTAAAAAAGGTCAGAGGTATGTGAACTAAGGGAGAACAGTAACTTTTGCCTGTACATGGACAAATAGTGCAGACACCTTTCATATGACATCGTATGACCATGGTGAAAAGCTTTCATGGAAGAACATTTTGACTTGGATAAAGACCTAGCAGGGGTATTACCGTCTCCTGATGGCCGAGTCCAGTGTCCAGGGTATGTTGGTGGCCCCCAGGACCAGGATCCCCTCATTGTCATTCCCGACTCCTGCAGAAACATACAATCCCTTTTCAGCCAATCAGATCAAGACTGAAAACAGTACTGAAAACAAAACTATCCACATGGGGGCGAAAAATGCTGACCCTGGCACTTGACCCCCCTATGGTATCACACAGAAAGCATACACAGATGTGAAATTAAGAAGACATATGCACTGATCAACACAAAGACTTACCCACAAAGAGGAAAAAAGGACCCTGACATTTTACATGCATATAAACTGACGTATAAACACGCACTTTGGAGTCTGACACACACGCACGCACACACACACACTAAAGTCCTTCATCCTCACCCTGCATCTGGACCAGGAACTCTGTCTTAATCCTACGGGCGGCTTCGCTCTCATTCTCACTTCTGGAGCCACACAGGGAGTCGATCTCATCGATGAAGATGATGGAGGGCTTGTGCTCCCGGGCCATACTGAACAGACTCTTCACCAACCTTTACACAGAAAGGGGGAACAATAAGAAAAAAACAATAAGAAAAAAAAATTCTCACCACGTGTGGATACAACCTCAGAAAAACTCTATTTTGTTTCATCGAAAATCAGGAGAGAAAACAACAACAATTGACTGAAAGTGGCCATTATTGCCAGTCTTATCTGTTCGATTCATGTTCATATAGTCTAGATCACTGGCATTCCAGGAAGAGAGACACAGATAATCTTGTTCAAGTAGCTAAAGGTATTTCAGTCTCCACTCGCTGGTTAACCGCAGGTGGACTATCACTTATGACGAGCCTCAAGAGCACTGTAACGCAGATAGCTTGTATAAGTACTCAGAGAAGCAGACGGACAGGGCTAAGAAGGATGTATTAAGATGGGTATTAACTGTTGTTATCGCTAAAAAGTGAAGTAAGTGTGGAATCACATGCAATTTGGAGGAATCATTCTTTCCAAGAGCAAGAGATCCTTGCTGAGCCTTTTATTTGTCTACTTACTCACAGATTTTTACAAAATAATTTTAAGAGTTTCAGCACACTTTCAAAGCAAATGTTAAGGGTAATTCTCAGAAACATCATAGCAGCAAAAGCGATGCTTTTAAAAACCAAAATGTGTTAGTGTGGACGTAGTCTTAGCAACCACTCACTTTTCACTCTCCCCCAGCCACTTGGACACCAGATCTGAAGAGGAGATGGAGAAGAATGTGGAGTTGTTGGCCTCTGTGGCCACAGCCTTGGCCAGATAAGACTTTCCTGTGCCAGGGGGGCCAAAGAGAAGGATGCCCCTCCATGGAGTTCTTTTTCCTGAGAAGTAACAAAGGCACAACATCTTAAGTCACATGAAAAGCTTCTTCATAGACCACCTGGCCTAACATAAGCTAGCTAGATGATGCTGCAGTCACTTAACAAATATGTCCATTGGAGTTCCATCACAAACATAACTACAATTTGTTTTTTGTATACATCCATGGTGTAATAAATCTGAAACGACATGGTTAAAAACCATGAAGCCACAAATTAAATTATTCCAGATTTGCCTAACAAGTTTACAAGTTTAACTTTATTAAAAAGAATTCCCACACTCATACATGTCTACATTGACTTATTATTTATTAGCTTTCTTACCTGTGAAGAGGTGTGGAAACTTGATTGGAAGAATGACCGCTTCCTTCAGTGCCTCTTTGGCACCCTCTAGTCCAGCCACGTCATTCCACTTCACGTTTGGTTTCTCCATGATAATGGCACCTGTGTGGGAAACCAAAAATCAGACTCCAATTGCCCTACTTTAACTTTGAGAAAATGTCTTGCCTGATGGTCTGTGCACACATATGTTATCTTTATCAACCACGACTGGAATCAGGTACATATATACAGGGATAATACATTTAGTCAAAGGTGGAATCCTTTCTTCTCCACAACATATTTTATACCTTCATGATCATTCAGGCGTGGCTAAACCTGGGGTAATTGCACTTATACCCACTTGTCTGATTTGTTAGAGTCCATAAGAAATACACAAGAGAAACAATATACTTGACACCAAAAGATTATTATAATTTTTTGTTTTTGTTTTTTAAAAGCAAAAAAAAGAAGAATTAGATAATTAAGTTAGAATTAAGTATTTATGTAAGGATGCAACCTCTCCACTTCCATACATTTTAACATAGTCCTTAGCTTGGCGAAAAGCCTGCATTGACTAAGAAAGCCATGAAAGACCTGTGGCTGATCTGTAGCTATAGTAACCTAATGTAAATTCAAATTGATAGTACAGAAATATATCACCAATCTGTCATCAGCAAATGTACCAAGCTGTAAATAAATATGAATTTATGCAATAACTTACCCTGCAGTTGGTTTTGAAATTTCTTCTTCTCAGGGTCCTCACCACCTTCATCACTGTCATTCCTACAACATTACCATAAACATGAAACACACGGAATACCCACATTGAGCTTAGTCATGGAACTTCTAGTCACACTGAGCCAGACCTGACTTTGATACTTTGATGTTACATTGAACACCTTCAGAAGGCACTGGATTGATTTGGAATTTGTCAACCCCATGAAATACGCCTCAAAATTGCATCTCCACCACATTCCATGGCTGTTGCCTTACATATATTGTAACAAACACCTGACTCTGCAATTTCAACTTTTTGCAATAATAAAAACACATTCTGGTAAACAAAAATAACAAAACCACTGATTTATTCTGTGATTTTATCACATAATAGTAAGTATTATGTGAAAATTATTTATCAGTTTTGTTCTGGTCATGATAAGATGGTAGGCTATGAACATGTCTATACATACATAATGACCGCATATATCAGGATCTGTTTCAGTAGGAATGCATGAACTGTTATACTTAAATCAACAATAAATGCACTGATACACACTTAAAACCAAAGCACACACACACACACACACACACACTCACCCTTTGTCATCAGACTGAGACTCTTTAACAGGCTTGGCTGGAGGTTTCTCTTTCTTTTTGAGATACTCTTTTAGTTTCTCTGCTCGGTCCAGGTACTCAGCGCACTTTGCCCGGATGCTCTGTTTGGCTTTATCTCCCTGAGCCTCATCTGACAAAAGGGATCATGAACACAATCAGAAGTCATGTACTTAATGGTAGCATGGTAGCCCTCACAACATGAAATCAAAAGCAAGACCAAAGTTAGCTACAGATATGTTTCATTACATCAATAGCAACTGTCTCAAAGGACATTGAAATGTATAGTACAGAGGGAAATTAGAACATTTTACACATGACAATCAGGAAAGAATATAGGAAACGAGAAAGGTCCAGATGGACTTACATTTGACCACATGCAGGAAGTACTGAACTGCATGCTGGTACAGACGCAAGGCCTCCTCATAGTTCTGGGCTTTGTCCTCTTGAGCTGCCTTGCTGGCAAGATCTATCGCTTTCTGGAAATAACAAGTTATGGCAAAGCATTACAAACTTTGGGTTAGTCCAGCTATTGTGTTCTGGGATGGATGGCTCACTCAGTATGGTTGGTTTAGTTTCCACAAGACAGCACACCCTTCACTATCTTGTTTTCAAAAACCACTGAGTCTTGAAATAACAAGCATAAATCTGCTCGGTTCTCATATGATTGCTAGAAAAAGCCTAAAATGCGAAATGCACCTTAGCTGATGCAAAAGCTCACCTATGGGTGTACAATAACAAATAATTTGCACTGATGCACCATACTTTGCTATTTGAGGATTCGTTTATTATTAGTTTAGTTCGTTCTTATTTGTTATTCTTGCAGTGTAGGTGTATTTATGTTCATACATGACGGGAGAGATTTCTCTAGTAATGTCATTACCTAGCTACCTGTGAGATTCAGTGCGTATGTCATTAATTTCAACACAACTCTTCGTCGCCATAAGCAAACTCATTACAGACATCTCGCAATTTTGATGAAGGCAATAATGTAAAGCTGTGGGTACATTGTCTGAAGATGTGTCATTCAGATTAACAGATTAAACACTGCACAAACTAACATCAACTGGATAGCTAACAATCTCGGCTTTAGAAGCAAATGTTAGATCGCTTTGCATCACTTAATAAACCTTCATGAGTAGTTAACTTAACCGGTTACAAGTAGATTGACTGCCTAGCAGTTACCAAAGTCGCTGACCAAATGTCCTTTGCATTATTTACAAATTAAGCCTGCTATCCTAGTGTTGTTGGCTATCAACAGCTAGCTACTCACATACATAGTACAGCTAGGTGCTAGCACGTCAGCTATCGCTAGCTAACTGCCAACATAGCAGGTAACTATTGACGTTAGCTGGCTATACAGCGCAACAGACCTATTGGGTGGATCAAACACTTCTATCACAAATAATCTACTTAGAGTAGATGTATAATATTATTTAATAAGTTAAATAGCTATGTAGCTAAAGTAACTTCAGACGCCACCTCCCTAACTAGCTAGCTAATAAGCTAGCTATGCTACCTTCCAACTTACCTGTAAATTATTGTTGGCAGCCATGACGGCTGATTACTGTTGAAAACGTACACTATTACAGTCAATATTAAGGCACTAGTTCATGAGATACTTTAACAAACTAATCCGTTCGAAGACATTGAAATCCAAGTCAGGATGGGTGGTTTTAAGTTTCTTCTGAAATCGTTGGATAATAGTGAAGTGAAAACTTCCGCATTAAAATGTCGAATGTCACTTCCGCCTGCAATGCTCATGTGAGAGAAATTGTGGTGACGTCACGAACAACCCCATACTACATTCTTTCAGTGATCTTTTAGAACAGGAGTTGGTCAAGTAATACATTAAGGCCTATAGAATTCTTGTCAACACACTGCACACACTCTCTCTCTGTATGCATGTGTGTCCCAATACTCTGAAATAATTCACTTGCTGAATTACATAAACTAGCACACTTCTCTGTGGCGCTCTTAAAGGGTAGTTGCAGGGTTTATATAGTAGCGTATGTGTCTACCTTGCCAATAGCGCAGTTCCCATCATCACAGAAAACAAGGCAACAATTGTCTTTAAATAACAGAAGTTTAACAGGTAATCTCTTACTAAAGTAGTTCTTATAGAGTTCCTCAAAAAAAGTGAAAAAATTCAATTAAAAATTCAATAAATTATAGATTCTGTCTTATTAGGGGGGTTGTAGCTACTAGATTACAATCACAAATCCTCCCCTCTGGAAATGAAAAGTATAGACATCCATCCAGTATATCCATATCAAGGATACATTTTGGTTCCTGATTCCTGATAATTCTGTCTGCCTAATTTCATTAAATGCAATTCATACAGCCAACTTAAAATCATAATAACATGTATAACAAATATAATAAAATTATTGGATGATATGCAAGACTATTAATGGTGAAGACCTGTTTGTTATCTAGATATTCCTGGATTTCTTCCACTCTGTCCAGATATTGTTTACACTTGTCTCTTATCTTTTGGTTGCCCTCTTTACCCTGTGGCTCACCTGAAAAAAGAGAAACACACACACACAATCAGAGAGTCAGACAGACAGTAAGAGAGAGTGAGAGAAAGACTCATATTGAATATGAAAATTAGTGCTGTCAGTTTAACGCGTTATTAACGGCGTTAACGCAAACGCATTTTAACGCCGTTAATTTTTTTATCGCGAGATTAACGCGATTTAAAAAAAATATATTCTTTTTTTTTTTTTTTTTTAAGATTAACGCTCTTTTTGGCCTCGCAAACTGTGTAGTAGGCTAACGTTACAGTTTGAGTGAATGGTGAGCGCGATACGGCGAAATGGATGATAAAAAGCTTCTGAATGGAAAGTTTACTTTTAAAAGTTTTGTTGTGCAAAAGAAGCGAGCTTCACTGTTGTCTGAAAATGTCAACAGGCAGCTGGCTGAAAGCAAAGAAGTAGTAGGCTTACCTTTTATTGGTAACCTAACTGTTACGGTTAATTGTTTCTGAAATAAGAGGCCTGACTGCTATGTTCCCAGAAAACTTGAAACAAATTAAATATTAAGCCATGGTTTAACTGCACTATAGGCTCAGTCCTTGTTTACCTGAAATGTGCACTTTCTAATTTTATTTTGTACCGCCCTGTTTGGCAATGTTGGTTTTCAATAAAATAAAACAAGCCAATCCACTTTTCCATGTTGATAAGGGCATTAAAATAAAAATAAAATGATGGAAAAAATGAATAAATGAAGGGACATTTAGAATAGATAAAAATTTGCGATTAATCGCGATTAATTTTGAGTTAACTATGACATAAATGCGATTAATCGCGATTAAATATTTTAATCGTTTGACAGCACTAATGAAAATGCATGTCCACATATCTAAAGGTGAGAATACATGACAATTAAAGCCTGACTTACGTTTCACTACATGCAGTAAATATCGCACTGCATGCTGGTAAGACTTAATGGCCTCTTCATAGTTCCCTTCCTCATCCTCCTGGAAGGCCTTGTTTGCTACAGATATAGCTTTCTGAAATGAGAATTGTTTTAAGGAAAGATTAATACAAAACACTTACAAATCTATATTTAGTCATTTATAAAATTCTATTCATCGCACCGTATTAGTGCCTCTCTAGTGACCAAAAGTAATAAATATGAGTAAAACTCAGGGCCCAAAAGCATCCATGCATAGGTGGTTTTTACTATATTTGAAAAATAAAGAAATAAAAAAATAAATTATTATTATATGTATTAATTGATACAGCAAATGCTTTGTTCAATGAATTATACAAATTCAGTATGAAAGTGTATGAATGTTTTGTATCATATTTAAATCATAGCATAGCAATTATAGCAATTTATTGATCACAAAGAAAATACTTTAGAAACATTTATTGAGTTTTTCTTTTGTTTTTCTTTTTTACAACCTTTTTATTTTGCCTTGTTGTAAAACACATGTCCCAGAAGAAGTTATGGCTATTTAGAAGGTTAATGTTTTAAGAGCTGATTAGTTCCGCACCTAATAACTGAATTTAATTCCAATAAGTAACCAGTATCATGTGGAATTTCTCACATTTATCACAAACCAAATTTCAAGAAAACAGATTCAGAATTAAGCACATTACAGTCGATTTTGTAGATAAGTCTGCATCTCTCAATACACCGTTTTGTTTACTAGCGGATCTTGACCGCTCTAATATGGCGGACACGCAGACGCATAGTGGCAACATACAACAGCAGCCAGTGAGGTGTTTATCTTCTATATCTTTTTGTTTGGTTGTCACAGTATTCCCCTCCCATTATTGCACCACCTCATGAAGGGGCCCCGAGTCTATGAACCAAGTTTTGTGTTAAAGGGTAAAGATAAATTACCTGAAATACTTGCTATTTGATACATATATTTTCAATAAGATTTCCTATTTCCTAGAAAATAAAGTATGACATTTTAAGTAATTGTAAATTGCTTCAATACAGTACATTTGTATATTGAAATATTAGTTACAATATAAACACTTTTAAAATTGCCAAAGATTTCCCGGCCAAATACTTGTGAGTTACTACATGAAGGCAGCCATTTTTGATATAGTTTTCAAAGGATCTCTACTGCCTATAGTAAACAGATAATCCATCAGAAGACAGAAGACATGTGCCAGATACAACAAGTGCATACAACACGTTTTTCAGAAAATATTGATCATGGTGATGTAGACGCTCAAAAACGCATGAAGCAAATATGATGCAACAAGCGTTATAAGGTTAAGTAAAACAAACATGCCATACGTTGGGTAAACAGAAAAGGGTGCATTTACACTAATATTAGTAAAACTGATATGAAGAGGCTGATACCAATAGGACTGCTAGTGTCAAGACGCCAAAAGTGGCTGTTGTATTGGGAAACCCAATATAACATGCAGCCGACCTTAAGATGTAACGGTTAAGCCATATTTTATCCTTCTGTGAAGACGCCGTGAATAGTAGCCATAGAAAGCATTTATTCAGTATTTGAAATTGTTCTCTGATGTCTACATACAGGGTATGTAACTTTAGTCGGGGCGAAAAATGTCCAGATGTGGTTTAACACGCCTACTTACAACCCTGTGATTTGGCCTTAGAATTAAACAAACTGTTTTCCTTTATTTGGTAGGCTCATTAATAATTATGAAGAGCTCTGTTCTGATTGGCTGGTTTACAGTGAGGCACCGTGATGGCTCACACAGACAGTAACATGTCGAAATAAATCGCAAAAAGGTGAGTTGAACCATGGAGCGTTTCTGCATCTAACCGTGTTTGAGCTTTCATTGGAGGAGGAAACAGATGTTGAGGAACAGCCAGTTGCTCTGCGATTGGAAATGAACACTTCCGAGTGGTCCCAGTAACAATCTGCCTCACTTCAGCCTAGCCGCAACAATGACTATTAGCATAGTCATAACTTTGGTTTTAGCATTAACAAGATCAAAGTGGTTAATTTGCCGCTCTGTCAACAATGATTTGATGATGCTAGTTTCAACATGCAGTTATTATTAGTAAGTCCGGACAGCAAGGGTAGCTTCTGAATGTGTTGATTGTTATGAATTGAGACTGCTGCTTTCAAATTCTGTAACTTCAGTAGGCCATCGATTAGATATGTGTTCAGGTAACCCAAAGACCAGGCAATATGGAAGCCTCTTGTCAATGTCAGTATCACCGACTTATTAATGTTGTTTACTACTCCCCTGCTGTATATACTGTATATCTGATTAGGACTTACCTTCTTAGCCTACCATTAATACATATCCTTCTATGAATGCTATCAATCAATCTTTTTTTCTTCGCCAGGTGTTCCTTTGGAAACTGCACTAATGCCCCTCAAGAGAAAATATAGCCTATGTTGCAGGTAAATATCACAGGTACCTAAAATGGGTACAAATTCAGACACTGTCTGATCTATGTTAGAATTGAAGAAACTCGTAATAATGACTAACAGCGATTGATGTGACACCTTTATTTTGCTTCAGCATCATACAAATATGACCCAATAATAAACTCTGAACCAAATAAATAATGTGTGGTTTCCTCCTTTCTTCTCCCTGCAGATGATGCAGACCCTTGGCTTACAGGTGATTTGTTAGTTGGTGCTGGGGCTTCCTTGGAAGAAGTGTTTGTGTTGTCATCCCTGTATGTGTGGTGCTGCACATAAGAAGGGAGTTTCCTGATGCTGCAGGGCAGTACTTCAGGCTCAGACATATCCTGTGAAGTGAAAAAGGTCTTTTCTATTTATTTGCACATTTGCTTTGTTTCTGAAGTATTGTTTGAAATAAATATTTCTTTGTGAAACTTCGCTGTCTTTACTGGTTTGACAGTGTGTCCTCCCTTTTTGGCTTTTAGGAAATTATAGTGATGATGTAAAGCTATACCATATGCTCAGTAAACTGCTATAGCACCTTTCTAAATACTGCATTACCTGTGTTGTTATAAGTGCCTTTCAGTTAGAACAGCCTGTTGCATTTTGATCGTCAAATATTGAAGTTAGACTTGATGTCTCCTAGCCATTGTTCATGATTTGACACCTTCACACATCAACACCAGTCCCCAAAAAACAGTTGCCCACAGGAGTGCTGCAAATGACAGGCTGACATGGTAGAACTCACAATAAGGGGACAGTTGGTCGATGGCTAAGAAGGTCCCTCTTCTGTGTGGCCAGACATTACAAACCCTGGTGCACACAAGACAGGTCTCAAACCGGCTGTACTCTGAAATACCAACGTGCAAAGTCACACTTCAGTTCCCAATCTAAACAGATTTTCACACATTGACTAGATGTCTTGTCAAATGACAATCGTTATAACTTATACTTTAGCTAGAAGGAGCAAGATAGCTATAGAGTGGATATCTTTAAGCAACTGAACTATCGCTAATTAGCTTCTAAGTTATGTCTTCTAATAATAAATTAGACATTTACCTGACAATTGGGATTGAGAAACATGCACAAGTTATAATATTTATATGACAACACTGGCCTTTTCTTTGAATGGCAGGACAATTAAATTAATCTCTGTGTAGATAAGATAGTTTATCATACTGTTTCATTATTTAGTTTGCTAATAACTAATGTTACCTATACTAGCTAACCTAAAGCTACCTGTAGCAAACTAAAGTTTTTGGCTAGATCACTCTGGAACTTTTAAGTTAAGATTCAATCGTTAAAAAGTGGATTAAATCACACAGCATGGATTGCTACTTACATGTTTTAGTTGGGGTTGTGATGGCAATAAAGTTAGAACTGCCCCACTCTTCAGTATCAAACGCTGAGCAAAGTCGATATTGTCCCAGGTTTGAGAAACTGTCCAGAGTGAAATGTGCTGAGCACACTAACAACTTTGAATAAATGTTGTTCCGAGATCGATCAAGATAAACATGCTCGTTGACAGTTCAGTCCTTTGGAAAGGGTATGAGAAGTGGTGACATTTCCTTCACAGCCTGGAACAGTACATTTCTGCACATGATGTGCCATTTTTGTTGTTGATGCTCAGTTGTCCTGTTCACAATACCTGTGGAACTGCTAAAACTGAGCAGATCCATATTACCTGGGCTAGAAAGTGGGTGGGATGTTCAGATTGGGGGCATTAATATTAATGAGAAATCACAGTTATGACACAGAGGGGTTGTGCTGGAATTGGCCCATTTTACCACCCTCTTTTGCATATATGTTGGCATCAAAGGCTGTGCCCTATCTTGGTTTAGGTCTTACCTCTCTGATCGCCATCAATTTGTTCATGTCCATAATAAGTCATCCAATCACACCAGATTAAGCTACGGTGTTCCCCAAGGCTCTGTCCTCGGACCACTGCTGTTCTCCCTGTACATGCTACCCTTAGGTGCTGTCATAAGGAAACATGGCATTAACTTCCATTGCTATGCTGATGACATCCAACTTTACCTATCCATGAAACCCGATGAAATTGTACATATACCCAAGATAGAAACCTGCCTGGAAGATGTAAAATCTTGGATGGCTAACAACTTCCTGCTCCTTAACTCTGATAAAACTGAGGTTATGCTTGTAGGCCCTGATCAATTGAGAATTACACTATCTAGCCATCTACCCACACTCGATGGCAGCCCAACACCCAATACTAGCATCAAAGACCTTGGTGTAACTATCAACCAAGACCTCCTACTTGACTCACACATAAAACAGATCTCAAAGACATCATTTTTTTTTCATTTACGCAATATTGCCAAAATTAAAGTCCTATCACTCCAAGAAGCAGAAAAACTAATCCACGCATTTATTACGTCGCAACTAGATTACTGCAATGTTCTCCTATCCGGATGCAGCAACAACTCAATAAAGAGCCTTCATACAGAACGCTGCTGCTCGTACACTCACTAAAAATAAAAAATATGAACATATCTCACCTGTACTCCTGCTAACTAAAAGCCCTAAACGACCTGGCTCCAAACTACCTTAAGGAATTAGTTGTCCCCTATTGCCCTCCAAGGCCGCTCCGTTCCCAGAGTGCAGGCCCCCATCGTAATTCCAACAATATCAAAAACCACAATAGGAGGCAGAGCCTTCAGCTACCGAGCCCCCTCCTCTGGAACAATCTCCTTCCAAGATGCAGACACCCTTTCTATATTCAAATCGAGACTAAAGACATTCCTCTTTAGTGCATCCTATAGCCACAAGTAATTGCGTCAACAAACCCATCACATGTTGGGCCAGCCAGCCAGCCAGCATTTTACTGATCCCGGGTACAGCATAAGGCGCGCGTTGCGGCTGTCACCAGCCAATTGGGCACTGTTGTGTACCCTGCCACCCTTACAAAGCTCATGACTAAAACTCCACATGCACCAAACCAGCCAACATAACTAAACATAAATCATCACAACTAAACACATACAAAATCCCCCAAATCAATAAAACGAGGAAACAGACAGCGTACGTTGTATCGTGAAGGAGGGCCTTTACGGATCCCGAGTACAGCATACGGCATGTGTTGCAGCTGTCTCCATGATAGTGGAAATGGGTATTTTCAACTGTTTTAGATATTTATTTTTTTTAGAGTCCATATCTTGATTTGTGCAGCTCAACAACTTTTCATCGCACATCGTCACTGTGTTCTTGGGTCTTTCCCATAGTGATGAATGACTAATGGAATTTGGCCTGTCACCTCATATTTGTACGCCAGTGGAACAGGAAGTCATGGTTGACCTCTTAAGAGTTCCTAATCAAACAGGTGAACTTAAAAATGTAAAACATGACTGGAAATATACTTCAGTTAGATTTCAATTATAAGATTTTTCTAGGGGTGCCAATAATTGTGGCACACATGTTTTGGGGGAAAATATTTATTTAATGTCAACAGTTTTTTTTTCTTTCAATAATTTTACTTCAATGAAAAGGTAAGATCTTTGTGAATATTTTGAGTGAAAGACCAAGAGGATAAACAGCAAAGATATTTTCTCATAGCCTGTTTGCTCATTCACTAGGGGTGCTAATAATTGTGGGCGGCACTGTATATGCAATATATATTATTGTCACCACCAACATATTTTTCTGTTCCTACTCTCCTTACCCCAGTAACAGTAACCCTATGAGCACAGTGTATACCCACTAAGCTGTTTTTGTATGTATCATGTATACCACCTGATGTCTGTATATATATTATGTACATCTACCAAATGCATGCTGTGTACAACACTTGTTGTTTCCCTTACCCTTGTGCCACACAACCCTCCCCCCCCTTCCTATCTCCACCCGGCCGACCTCAAGCAGATGGGTCCCCCCTTATGTGCCGTGGTTCTGCTTAAGGTTCCTTCCTGACTAAAGGCCTTTATATGCTTCTCCGACTCCGTTACGGATGGGCAGGCGGACACGTAACATTACATTCGAGAGAGTGTATAATGCTATATATGCACTTGAAAAGGCAAACTTATCTCCATGATGGTAGGTATTATTTGTGGGCAAAATAGTAGCAATCTATAACAAAATTATACGCTTATCTTATATACACTATAGAAACTATTAAAAAACGATTCAATGAAATGAATGAACATTTTTGTCATATGTCAGATTTGCAATGATGATTGCTGGGTAATATGTATGTTGTTGTCCAATGTCAAGTCTCTTTTTGATCATGTGACGAGAAGATACGGTGTAGCTACTTTGGGCACAACATCTGAACGTCAAGACCGACAAGCTGACTGAGCACAGTCAAAGCACAGCAAACCTGCAAGCCGAAACGATGCCTTTCAAACATAAAAGTGGTGATGCATGATTTGCTTTTTCAATGGACAGGATAGCCAGACCATTCAGCCTCTCCTGCTCCTCAGGTAGGTCTTAATGAGTTTCAATTTGGAAAAGGGTCGCTCAGCTGTTGCCACTGTCAGAAACAATAGCAGGGCAGTGCACACGGAGTGATAATCCATAATCAGCATCTTGGCAAATTGAGAGACTGCGGACTGCTGAGCAATCTCTGCTCTAAAGCAGGCCCTGAAAATAGTAGTTGTGCACCAAACGTTATTCCTATGTCCCTGTTGTAGTGGTCAAACAGACGTTTCAGTTTCCATGTAGAGAACTGACAAAACGTACATGTTTCATATGGGGGTATTATTGTGACAAAATGTCCGTGGGGAGTTGTGTAACTGTACCTCAATCCATGTGTGCGTAATCAGATCTCTAAATCTCTAAATGCTTAATGAGATACAGAGGCATGAACCTCCAACCCCTAAGCCTCTCACTTTATGATAGCCTTAGGATTATCTTTTTATCATAATCATCATCATCCATCCACCTCCTGCTCATTCTGTCCCTGGCCCTGTTATGCTCACTCTGTCCCTCCTCAACTTCCCTCACACGCCTGCTCCTCTGCCTGGCAGTGGCCATGACCAGCCACCTCTCCGCCACCCGAGTTCCACCTGATGCTGCACAATGTCAGGTACTGTAGACATTGAATCTAGTGCAGCCCCTGCAGCAAACATGTCTGTTATTTTTGCACATGTGGCAGCATCCACCTGTAGATTTTCAATTTTGGAGAGCTTTTGGACTTTCTTGCGCTTTTGTTTATCCATTTTGACGCCCTTTTTCACCCACAGATTTTAGGTTCTAAGCCACGGCATCTGACATGAGAAACAGAGGGGACAGAGGGGAGTTGTGGGGCCCAGTAAGAGATGTGAAACTCAGTACATGATACTGTATAACCTCACAACAATTACCCAGGCAACAACAATGCACAGCAATACAGTCTAGATCATTGATGAACCTCTGCCTCACCACAATAACACAAAGGTAGCATGAATTATTACAACAAAAAAAAACTCTAAATTCACCCATGTATATGCATAATGGAGAAATGATATGGAAAAGAATCGCGTATGAACAAAACAGCCTTCTGTAAGCCATGTGAGGCAATAGCCGTAAACATCTCACTGTCAGCCACATCTATTGACCAAAAGTGCCACACACCACCACCATAAACAGTAAATGCATAAAAAGATTACCATTACTATAAGCGCTGAACATAAAGGAAACAATGACATGACTGCCAGAGAAACAAGCTGAATAAGGGACCTGAAACGTTGATGCATTAAAAAAAGAATTAAGTTACAAATCAAGGTGTGCACACCCTTACTTTATTTTATTAACCAAATATGGTTAGGTCAATTTTGTTTTGTTTTACACTTCCTCTCTTTAAGTAATAATTTAGTCTCTAAATTAGGTGATTCATGTCTGCTGTCACTCGACTTTTAATGTCTATGGATTTTTTTCAACTGTTAGCTAGTAGCCTGTGGAAACAAACAACCGTAAACACGTAGTTGGTGCTGAGCAGAATCAGTGCAGAGTGCAATGTGACTGAATTACACCCAGTGGGGCTGCAATTTATTACACTAGTTATTGACATTAAAGGTACATTGTGTAGTGCTAGTGGTGAGGTTGCTGAATTGCAACTAGCTGAATACTCTTCCCTTTACAAGCCAGTACCTACGGTGGCTGTCAAATAACATAATAACGCATAGTGCACGTCCTGTTCCACAGAGTTTTTACGGTAGCCCAGAACAGACAAACCAAAACACTGGCTTGAGATAGGCTTTTCGCGTTACGGCATAATACACACTGTACCTTTAACGATCACGAGGAAATAATTAAATGCCCTCCAAAACTTCAATTTAAAATGTAACTAGGGGTGCCTTCATAGACATATATACATGTATATATGTGCCTTAGCCAGAACTAAGGGGGGCGGGCCATCCTGAGCCTCCGCGTAATTCGAACTCTGCCAGAAGTTTTTTCATACTTTTCTTACGGGGGAAATTCATTCCACCGGAGACTAGCTTTCTCAGGTTCACAATTGTATGCTTCATGCTCCGTTTCAACCACCAGTCAATTATATAAATATAGCCTAGATATCACACCATTCATGTTTTGTCTGATTGATAGCTCTGTCATGGTTCTTCAATCTACCTTTTTTAATCTCCCGGTCAGAACGGAGCGAATAGAATTTGTATCCAATCATTAGCAAACCACTGGGTGCTATAAACACTCTTCGAAAAAGTGCTCAAGTTGCATAGCCTGTTGTTATATGTGCGTTTGAAAGACGTCAATATATTTGTGTTAGCTTACCTGTAAGTTTGTAGGCTCCATTGGCTGCCAGTGTTCTTTACCAGCCTACTCAAAACGCGTACGTAATTCTAGCCATAACATTTAGTTTCGTTTGTACAGTTCACGTTCCCCCCATTCTTCAAAACCAGGATAAGGAAGGCAACTATGTCTACGCCTATCGCTGGCACGCTACATTACAGGCTAGGTGAATGAGTCATTCCTCCGTGACCCAACGCTGTGCTCTTCTATGCGAATGCGGATATAAACCAAGGCTCCAGCTCAGTAGCATAAGTTCAGTGTTACTGATAGACACTATTGTGAGTGTAATGATGTTTTCGTCTTTCGGGAAACAAACAAGTAACTCATCTGATTTCATGGAAAACTGGATTTTTGGATGTCAGTATGTGACGCTATTCTAGTAGTGCGACTGCAGCTGCGACTATCCCCATGCCAACTGTGGGCGTGGAAGTAGGCCTAGTTGGTTTGTTTATTTACCCGGTCTTGTTATCAACAC
>NW_024880361.1:0-24996 GCF_900700415.2 Clupea harengus
AACTTGAGTGAAGCCTCCATTTCTCTCGCAATTACCCGAAGCCCACAAGCTGAGGCCAGCACCATGGCAGACCTCACAATGCAGGTCTTGTCTGATCTTAGCAATCAGTTGCATTTGTCTCTGGCATTATGTGTAACCAAAGTTGTGGTTTCTATGTATCCTTTGGGCATTTTATTTCCATGTTACATAAGGCTCGTGGAGCTGTGTAGGAAAGGAAATTGTGTGAAGTTATTGAGGAGTGGGGGGATCTTGGGGGTGGCATGACTGTAGCTAATGCTAGTTGTAGGCTGGCGAGATGAAGCACAGCATTCTGCAAGGTCAAGAGGTCAGGCATCTGCCCACTCACACCTTCCCACCTGCTTGGCCCTCCAGATTGTAGCAGGACAATCTTGATGAAGCCTCTCCGCTTCAACGGGACATGACCTGTTGATTCCCTGCACTCTCACCCTCCTACCCACAGAAGAGACTCCCACCCTCAGGCACCACAGCATACATGAATATTAGCCAGCGGAGTGAGAATGAAGTACGTTAATGAACAATCTGCTTTATATTTCTCCCCTCTCAAGTCAGTTGTGCAAAAAAAAATGACTATGGAGCTTGTAAAAAGCCTGGTGGGTGGTATGTAGTTTCTATGAAATGATTAAACAATTCATCAGTCCAGACCTTTGCAGATCATCTGCAGAATTAAGGAATGTTATTACAGTGTTCTCTGATTTTTCTGAATTAGAAGCACAGAATGGTTTTAAAGAACAGCAGTCAATATTCATGTCAGGGGTCTGTTATCAAGAAATATAAAATCTGTTGTGGCTGGATTGTCCACTAAACACAGTACTATATCACTAAACTGTACTGTGACAAAATGTTATGACAAGTATATCTAATATATTCATACATGTTTGCTTAGGAACAGTCAAATGAAAAATATGAGTTTTAGGTTTTGTGATATAACTGACCAGTTGACCAGTCAGATGTGGACTATTACAAAATTCAAGCCTCTTTAAAGTAACACTATGCAATAATTTGACACTTTTTGAGGTATGATTTTATAGGCAACTAGTTTTGGTACCATCCTCAAATTCATTTTGATAGCATATGGTCATGTAAAGGACAGATAAACACCTGTGTCTATCTGTCTACCCACTAGCCATCCAGGATATGCCCTATGTAGTTCTGTGTACCAGGCTGGAACACCCTGCAAAAATGGAAGAAAAGCTTTCACACGCATGACATTGCCAGCTATACTGCCAAAAGACACCAGTTAGTGTGTTGGTAAGCTTCTATCAGTGTCAGCTGGGCTGTTGGTGGTCTTTGCAAGGTTTTTGCATGCTTTTTAGGTAGTTAGCTTACTAGTTTTGAAACAGAACTCCTTATTGCTGCTTTAACTGATGTACAACAAATATGGAGCTGTATGGCTGATTATGCTGTCATTTATTCTTTGCCTCCTGTTTGCAGTAGAGGTGTTTATGAATGTGTTTTAATGAGCAGGCAGAGCACATACAGGGATGAAATCTCTATGTGTTTACATGTGTTGGAAATGTAGAAAATAGCTCCTAAAGAAGCTACAGTGTTTGCATATCAAAACAAATGGACAGTACAAGCAGGATGCCCATTTGGCCATCATGTTCATCTTTGGAATCAAATCCATAAAGCAGCAATAATGAGTTTTGGTCGAAAACTAGCAATCCAACTACCGAAAAGGCTGTCAAAATCCTTACCAACACTGATGACAGCACAGTTGACTGATAAAAGGCTTGATAGCATGCTAACTCATGTCTTTTGGCTAGTTGGAAAAACAGGGGTGTTTATCTGTCCTTCATATGACTATATACCATGAAAACCAATTGAAGATGATACCAGTACAACTCCCTATAAAACATGCTTCAAAAAGTGGCAGATTATTACATATTTAAACTTGAACTGACCTACATATTATTTTGTATTCTTTCTAAATACTGAGAATGGAATAATGTCACACCTTTTAATAAAAATATAAAAAAGTCTCATTATTGTCATCAGTTAATATTGCGTCTTTTAATCGTCAAGTTAATGGTTTGTTTGCGCCAACAGCTAAATTGAGTTACCATTCCTAATCCCAATAGAGAGGTTTGAACTAAACCATGTGGAATCTTTCATTCTCAATCATCTTTCTCCCTCCCACATGTCTTTCATATACTTTCAACTCGTATGAATTCCTCCCCCACAAGAATGTATCACATTCTCGCCACATTCATTAACACACAAATGGTCAGCAAGACCCTCCCTGTCTATTGACATTCACACCGTTTCATATATAGGTAAACCCCATGCCCAGCATGCCCCCAACTTACACCGTGAACCAGACCACAGACACACCCATTATGCTAAGTTGTGTATTCTATGGACTATACATAAAATGTAACGTGTATGCTGAGTGTGTTGTGTTGGAGAAAGGACATCGTAGAGACACCAACCGCTGCGTGTGGTGAGAGAACGGAGCGAGGAGCATTGAGGAGACATTGCAGCCCTTGAAGACAAGGCCAACAAAGAAGAGAAACTACACTATGGACTATATCTCCTAATCTCTCCTTCTCTCTCTCCATCGTAGTGTGTTGTGTGTGCTCGAGGTCTGTTACGGAAAATAAACCGACACCCTACCCATCAGACCGGCATTCCATCGAGTTCTTTGTTAAAATCACGCAACCGCAACTAACGGCAGAGCTAAAATAGAGGTCTGTTATATTATAGTATAACAGTGGTGTTTTCACGGGAAATCTGTTAGCATTTCCACCCAGCCCAACGATATCTTTCACACATAAGGCAATTTAGCTAACAGGGTGGCATTTAAAAATGACCACGGCTGTAGGCCCATCAGACCTCAACTGGTTGACAGGCTGTCATCTTTAGGGGACAGCACATACCGATGTCAGCGAGACACATGTGACCATAGCTCAGACTCACAAAGACATTAACACTGTTTGTGTGGGAACAAGTGACAAAGGAAAGGCAGCTCAGTCACTGTCAGCTTCTATTCAAAAATCAGCTATTTTAAGAGCACTGGTTTATAAATCAATGCCAGAAGGCTTAAATGGTGATGAAACACTCCCTCTATATGAGGCACAATATGCACAGCTCTGAGCCAATTACAGTAAGAATCTCTTGTAGTATAGTCAAATCTACACAAGTAAAGGGCACACCTTGACACCTTGATAAACTACTCATAATTGGGATTTGTTAATTCAGGAACTGCAAAAAGCATTATGTAAAAAAAATAACCAAATCCTTTCTTTAACTGAGAGGGAAAGCTTGACTCACTGTAAAGCCTATTCATGTGAAGATGAGCAAGTCATTTGCATAAGCACATCCAGTCTGAGTGCTTGTGCACACTCTTGCCTACTGGCAACGCTGCCAATTGTTGCTGGTCAGAGTATCAGACAATGAGACCAGATGGCTCTCACAGCTCAAAAGGCAAGGTTAGATTGTCAGCACTTATAAATGTAGACCCCCTTCATGTTAGCATTAGCATATCCTCCCTCCTTTAACACTCTTACTCACACACACATACACACACACACACACAGCTTATTATCTTTGTTCCCTGTGATTTGCCCCACTCCTGTGGGCTCACGTGCTGCTACCCTGCTGAGGAGCCTTTTCATCGGAGGCAAAGCCGCTAATTGCTCAGATGGAGCATGAGCAGAGAGGCTGGAGAGGTGATTAAATCCAGCCTTTTGAGCAGAGAGCAGCAGCCAGCAGAGGGGAGCGTGGCATGCACACTCTCCTCCTCCTACCCTCCCCACACACTGACGGAGGCAAGCCCACCCCAGTGTGAGAAGCTGTGAAGGACTCCTGTGCTCAATGTTGGCAGTGCGCGCGTTCGCTCCTGCTCAATGCCAGCTCTGCTCAGCTGCTCTCCGGCTCTCGCTCGCTCACTCGTGCATAAAGCGCACGCTCCAACAGGCTGGGTACGCGGGGAGGCATGGAATGGAACCTCAGAAGAATGGAGAGTGAACTGAGAACAATCAACCCTGACCTGCTGCAACCCAGCAAAAGCTTCAAGAAATCCTCCTCAGGCACAGTAACCCTTAATGTAGGGGGCTACCTGTACGCTTCCCAGAGACAGACTCTTGCCAAGCACCCCGGCTCACTGCTGGAGGAGCTGGCCAGTGGAAAGAGGCCAGTGCAACATGTGGACTCCATGGGCAATGCCTTCATTGACCGGGACGGCCCCATCTTCCGCCACGTCCTCAACTTCTTACGACTGGGGGAGCTGTTGCTCCCAGATGACTTCAAGGAGATCGGGCTGTTGCAGCGTGAAGCAGAGTTCTACAGGCTGCCTGATCTCACCGAAGCAGCGTTGGACTGGGACCAGCAGCAGACTGCGCAGCGCGAGCCGGCCTTCATGGAGGTGACGGACAGCCACGAGCGCTCACATGGCCTTAAGGTCTACTGTAGTGACACCGGCTTCATCGAGAAGGTGAAGAGCCGCCTGGTGCAGATCTCCAAGAGCCGACTGGATGGTTTCCCAGAAGAGTTCGCAGTGTCATCCAATGTTATCCAATTCCGTCACTTCATCAAGTCAGAAATGGGCTCCCGGCTGGTACTGAAGGAAGACAGCACCTTCCTGTGCACACTGGAGTGCCTGAAGCTGGAGACTGTCATGCTGGCCCTCAGGGGAGGGTTCCGGCTCCTCACAAGTCTAGACAGCAGCCGCGGGTCTGTGGTCCAATGTGAGGCTCTACACTTTGTTAAATGACAACAGACAGAGAGAGAGAGAGAGAGAGAGAGAGAGAGAGAGAGAAAGAGAGAGAGAAGATGAGGGAGAGAGGAACAAGAGTGGGGACGCCATCTACACAGGTAATACAAACACTAATCAAGAGCAGTACCTGTACTCCTATCAAGATTCCTTGACGTGAAAACACACACTGGATTAAGGAACACTTCTTGACTTCTTCTTCTTCTTAAAGTTTACACAGCCTATTTATAAACCTGGAAAAATGATCATGTATTAGGCGATTATTACTGTTGTGTTTACACTGTGTTTTGGGTTGTTATGCTGGTAATGTATATTTCAATTTAAAAGGCTTGTGACAAGACAAAGACTTGCTTTGGAGACAAAATAAAATGTTGCTTTAAATGCCATGTTAATACATGGCATTCATGTTTAAGGATTGAAATCACCATGTTTAAGTTTTATATTCATGTGCTGCATGAAGAATAGTTTATAATGATGTCGTGTTCTTGTGTAATGTCATCTAGTGAACATCAAAATAGATGTATTCATTTGGAATGTGTGAATATTTTATGTAATAAAATCTTGAAATTGATGTATGACTCCAAGCACTACATGTACTCTCATGTGTTTCATCACTGATGTGACAATTGACATGTGATATTGTAAGTGGGTGTGACATTTTATCACCAAATATTGTGTTTGCAAGTTGTGCTATATATAAAGTGACAAACATTTCCCTTGGCAACAGTGAGGTAAGCTGTCTTGTACACAGCATCAGTATAGTATACCGTATATATTTTATAGCAACCATTGACCTAAAAGCTTACACTTTTGCATATGAAACTGTGAACTGGTCTTTTGTAAATAATGAATCCAGAATTTCTCTAAAATCATGTTTTCATTCTCTGAGCTACATGGTAAATGGGGCATATTATCACAGATCTAACTGAACATTTCCCATCCCTTCATGACCACCAGGCAATATTTCCTATTATATGGCACTATTATTTAGTAGGACACCTGGGAATTGGTCCTCAGTATTTTGGTAAATGGGGCACACAATTGAGTCTACCCTGTGAGAGATCTGGGCCTTCCCCTCGTTTAGTACAATTGTATAATGTTGCTTTGAAAGGGGAATATGTCTGATAATTCTCTTGTGGATAAGGTAGGCTTTGGGACAGCTTTAGGGAATGACCATGTAAATAAGATATGGTTATGTTATGGTATGTATCTATTAGAAATGCATAATATTACTGAATGGCTAAATGCTGCAACAATAATGTCTGTGCTTTCTCAAAAGTAACATGGCACATATGGTTCCGCCCACTTATGGTGGAGATTCTGTGCCATACATAAGATTCCATCTGTTTCATTGGAATCTGTCATCCTCCCATCTCCCCCCCAAATGAATCACACAGTAGGTAAGTGCACTTCTGTCTCACAGACTGGAGACCACCCCAATCTGAACCTATGGTTTGCTGTGTGTGGACATCAAACCAGAGTCCTTTTTAATTGCAGATGAGGTCTATCCATTTTTAATGAGACCCTGTGATGCCCATTAGTGGTGATCGTTCACGGATGCCTCTCTTCTCCTCTGGGAGTGGGAGAGAGGAGTCGTATAGGAGGAAACCCATTCCATTTGAATGAAATCCTTCATAGGCTCATTATCATGGGTTAGTCACGTGGCGATGTGTTGCCAGGAGAACCAAACTCCTACATAACAGTGACTGCCAACGCCAGCTCATCAGACTCAAATTCAGATGATCAACCGGACATGTCGTCCACTAGTATATGTGTAAGTGGGGGGAGAGACAATACTGAGATTGCATCTATTCAGACCATTTTTAAAACACATAAGAGCAAACCAACTGGACAAACCATATGGACTAATGGCTCATGTTGTGGCAGAGAATAAACTACATTTTTTTTCAAGCGAGGGGAGAGAATAATACAATGGAAAATGCTGCTCATGACCATAATGAGGTCTGTATAAGTGCTTTTGAAAACGTAATGTATTTTATTCTGTTTCTCTAGTTATACCTGTTGGACAGAGACCGAAAGGCAGAGTGGATTCAGGTCCCAGCATGCCAGATATACGGTGTGTTCTATCTGAGACCAGGCCACAAGTCTGCTCTATCTGAGACCAGGCCACAAGTCTGTTCTACTATCTGAGACCAGGCCACAAGTCTGCTCTATCTGAGACCAGGCCACAAGTCTGTTCTACTATCTGAGACCAGGCCACAAGTCTGTTCTACTATCTGAGACCAGGCCACAAGTCTGCTCTACTATCTGAGACCAGGCCACAAGTCTGCCCTATCTGAGACCAGGCCACAAGTCTGTTCTACTATCTGAGACCAGGCCACAAGTCTGCTCTACTATCTGAGACCAGGCCACAAGTCTGTTCTACTATCTGAGACCAGGCCACAAGTCTGTTCTACTATCTGAGACCAGGCCACAAGTCAGGATACATTTCAGGTTATTTCAGTATATCAAACCATGATATAGTGTGGTATTGTCATTTAACTTAGTTGGTACAGGTGGTACAATATTCAGAATTGACTGTTCTTCTTGAACCAAATGAGCCATCGATGCTCAGGAATGAAATATGTTAAATATGTTGGAATGGAAAAGGGAATTGTTGGAAGTAGTTCTTGCTGCTGGACCGATTTAAAATGAATCATTGAAATCAAACTTTGAAGCCCACCTATAAGCTACCTTTATTTCAGTGTCCAAATAATGAACTTTCTTAACTTGTACTTACTCACGTACATATTATTTTAAGACCTTTGAAACTGTGTTAGCATACTTATGCCCATTATTCCATTCCTTGTGCTGCAAGGTAGTGACATCCCTTCAGAAGCCCACAGTGCACCTGCCTGTAAATGCGTCATGGATAATGTGGAAATATGGCAAACCAGAATGGTAGAGACAGACCTCATGTCTTTATATGGAAGTACGTAGAGGATTTGTTTCAATCGGTCAGTCTTATTTTCTCTTTTAAAAGCTTTGCCAATTCTTTGTCATTCTTAATGACAGGGCAGAGGGTAGTCATTACAGAACATTTTCTGTGAACATATTTACATTCAAGGACTCCGGTACCCTTGAGTGCTTTTCATCATGAACTATTTCAATTCAAAACTTGCTTGAAAAGCCTATCCCCTCCCCCACTTTAGAAGGGGGGGGGGGTTTAACAGAAGCCAATGGCTGCAAAAGCTCTATTCATTGCCAACATCAGTGGCAAACCTGTTGCTTAGCAACCGCTTAATCAATACCTGCAGCTTGCAAGAAGAAGGCACAAAGCAGAAATATAAAATGCACAAGCAAAATGATAAAGGATGGAGGAAAGAGAAAACCGTAAAAGAACATCTTATACAAATGATTACTGATACGATGTCATAGAATTTTCTATTCAGGTCTAGTCTTTTGTAGTCCCTAAGACTGTGATTCATCATCAGAACTATCTAATACTGTCATTTGATCATTTGAAATCATTACAACAGATTCACCATTTAAGTGATGGAATATTGTATTATCCGTAATAACACTGTAGTCATGAAGACTTTTAACATGAATCATAACAAAGATGTTTTCATTGCAAGATGTCTATGTGGCAGGTTGGTAGAGAATTGTGGCTGGAGTCAGGGGAGGAGCTTTTTGCTAATGTGCCAAAAGGCAAACTAATTGCCCTGATGTCTAATGAGCTCTCTTTGAGATAAATCACATTTGGGCAGACCCCAAAATGTAATATAAACTGAAACTTTCAAAAGGATGTATGTATATGAAAATAGTGACAGCCAGAAACAAGCCTTCAGTTATTATTGAGTGCTGGCACCAAGTGGCAAATAAAGCTCATCTTGACCCTGAAACCCTTCTTACAACACTGGCCCTGCCCTGTTAGTTCTCTCTCCATTTTGTAAACTATCTTTGCTTTCTTGGGTCCCCCCTCCTCCTGTCTTCATGGATGGGTCCAGTTCTGGGAGCGCAAGTGCAGAAGAATCTACCTTAATTCTACTCAAATCTCTACATTGGAGGATTTTGGACGAATGTTAACAACTGTAGTGCAAACCCAGAGCAGCGTGACATGCATGCCACAGCACTCCTGTTGAAGCTGAAGCTAATCAAATGAAATGATTAACATAAAACAGCAATGGCTCCCGACATTGTATTGACCGGTCTGTGGTTATCAGGTCAGTGGCACTGGGAGGTGGTAATAATGTTAGAATTGTTTTCTTTGCCAGTAAAAAGTGTAATCCTTGATTTGAAGAAGAGGAAATTAAAAGAATTCTTTCACATTTATGTTTCAGTGTTTGTTGGCAGCATAATACAGTGTAGCCTCTACCTGGCAACAGTGTGACACTAACTAGTTCTAAACTCCCATCGAATGTGTGTTTGTGTCATTCTTAGTTTTAACACACTACTTTAGTCAAATAAGTGGCTGTGCATTTGCATATTTTCCATTACACTCTGAAGCTCACAGTGAACAGCGCATTTAAGATTATCAGTATCATCACAAAACTCATTTTTTTTCTGTAGTTTGAATTTTTATTTCAAGAAAGATTCACAAAACTATCATTTGACTTTCTAAAGTCTTAATGTCAATAAATGGCTAATTTAGTTCTATCAAAATATTTGGTCATACAGGACTTCAACATATACAATCATTTTGTACACCTGCCTCAAATTATGATGTGAACAACAAAACTGTTTTGTGGAGAATAGTACATTTCAGTAGTTTTGCATAGTTTTGTTTTACACTGCTCTCTAGTGGTGGTACATGTTACCACATAAATGTTAATTCAACTTCGAATGAATTGCACATATACCCACAGAAACTGGTCCTTGAGATGTTCACATGTGTTGTCAGTTTTAATAAAGTAAATATATTTAGTTTATTGTTTACTATTTATTATGTACTGTACACAACTGATCTCACATCCATCTGTTGTATTGCCTCAAATTTCTCAGAGGTAATTTGAAGGCAGGCAAACCCAGATTCAGGATAGCACATTATATTTCATGCAGTTAGTTTTAACGATTTATGACCACAATTTATGCAATATCCACTAGATGAAGCTGTTCCACCACCAGTGTTGCCAGTAACTCACCATTGTATGGAATAGACTAGATTTGGCCCAGCATGATTGTTGTTGTTGTTGTTGTTGTTGCCTTTTTGACCATAAAATGCCATGTTGTTTGCTAGAGCTTTTAGCCATCATTTGCTGCCTTTTTTTTTTTTTGTATCAACATAGCCTTTGTGTCATGCTGGATATTAATATAAATACGTTTTTTAGAAGACCTTTGTTGTTCAGATCAGGTTTTCAGAAGATAATGCCAAAGTAACAATGGCAGAAATACTGTTAAACTCCCTGAAAAACAAAACATCATAAATATATGAAACCGTTCTGTGAAATTCACTGTGCAGTTCGCTTATTATAGGATTAGTGGTATAGAAATAGTGGATTTTGAGCATTTAAGAGTAAACTAAGCATTTGAGTGGGGCTTCGTGAGTTCTCAGTGAGTACATAGGCCTCCGCCAAGTCCTCAAGATGATATGGGTGCCAAACTATGGATAGCAAGATGGAGAGTTTCACTAAGTAAGATGGACTGGTTCAATAACAATAACTGTCAATAACAGACTCAGCCTACTTATAAACAGACTGAGCTACCAATACAAAAGTGAAGAAATTACTCATTTGTGAAGATAACTTTGTGAAGATAATGACGATAATGTGTTTCAAGTGCACAACCGATGACATGGGCTGGGGTTCAGTGTGGGACTGACTGTGCTTCCCACAATGCAGGTTACAGTGGTGCCATAGACATGGAATGGAAGTGAGGTTTGGGGGGTGGGGGGGGGGGAGTGTAAAGTGCTCAGCAGGTAGACAGACTGTGCAGTAGAGAGTGAGTAGAGCTCATTGTTCAATGCTTTCACAAATGCATTACCTCACAGAAGTACCTCTAATTCCTCTTTTCTCAGAAATCTCTCTGTTGTTTGGCTAGTATGGAGACTGCAGGTGAGGGTTGAGGGTACAGATGAGAAAACATGAGAAGATAAACACGAGGACATTGTTATTGGAGGGATTGATCTGATATTTATTATATTGTAGACTGATCTTCTATGTTTCAGTCCCTTTGTTCTGTAATACATATGGATTTAATTTGTGTTCATGTTCTTCCTGTGTTACAGTTGTAGCAAAAAATGAAACAATACAAGGGCATTCTCTGGATTTTAAACATCTCCATCAGCTGCCTAGTCGGTCTTATAAAAAGAGAAATAACAATCCTCCCATCCACTCACGACAGGAGACCTAAATACCATCAGAACAAAAGCAAATCAGAAATGTACTATAGTTTTTATGTTATTACTATTACTCACCGATTCCCAATTACTGTTGCACCTGTCCCATCCCTCACAATGTCAAAACAACACAATAGTCCATGAACGTGCACTTGATTCATGATGAGCTGGTAAAGTCATCATCAGCAAGGGCCAGTATCTGACTTGATGACTGGTTAGCAAAACTAGCATGAAGATCTAATTATCAACAACAGACCAGCAGTTTGGAAGGAAGTATTTTGAAGAAGTATTTCCTTCTGGGAACAGGGCAGGGATGTGCTAGAGGCACATAGTGTAAGAACGAGCAAAGTATTACAAAGAACCACTGAGTTGGTGTAATGGAGAGTGGAAATGTAGTGTCCTGTTGATGACCTTTCTCAGTAGACTCATACAAAAGTGAATGTATAGATTGTTATAGAATAAGGGACGGCTGCAAACAAGTGTTGCCTGAAGTTAACCCTGGCTGACACCACGTCTCAAACATTTGAATAATCAAAACCATAAGCTTTTATTAGTTTAGGGGAGTGATGGTGTTGTGTACTAGTCTTTTATTAGTTTAGGGGAGTGATGGTGTTGTGTACTAGTCTTTTATTAGTTTAGGGGAGTGATGGTGTTGTGTACTAGTCTTTTATTAGTTTAGGGGAGTGATGGTGTTGTGTACTAGTCTTTTATTTGTTTAGGGGAGGTTCTGGTGTTTTATACGAGTCTGAATCCATTTCTTTCTCCATAGAGTCAACATAAATAATACAACAAATAGTTCTAAATAGGTATTTGTAGTACAGAGTACAAATTTGTCTTTGGGAGATTGAACCCTAGTTGAAGGCAGGGTTGGATTACCGAACGGGCCTACCGGGCCCATGAGCTATGGGGGGCCCCTAAGGCAGTGCCTCTGCGTGAAGTCGCTGTTATTAACTATTACGTGTACCTGCGCTGTGTTAGCAAATGTGTATGTGCGCTGTAAATCCTGTTGAGGTAAAGGTGAATTTAGTTATTGTGCTGTTGAACAAAAAAATGTCATTACATGTAATATTTTGCGAGCGGGGGAGGGGGTGTGGCGGCGTGGCGGCGGCGGTTACAGACATGAAGAAAAAAGGGTACAGGACTGTAAAATGTTCGGAAACTACTGCCTTACGCCACTGCCAGGGGCCCATGGTTTCATAATCCGTCCATGGTTGAAGGTGGATGAAGGAACGCTGGAATGCTACCTTCAACTGAACCTCTCTAAGCCTGAGCTCTTGGTCATCCTGGCCAACCCATCGATCCAACACAGTGCCGCTTTGCACTGTACAACATCAAGACACACCTTTAACACCCTTAACACTCTCACCCCTAACACTCCTAACACCCCTAACACCCCTAACACTCTCACCCCTAACACCCCTAACACTCTCACTCCTAACACCCCTAACACTCTCACCCCTAACACTCCTAACAATCTCACTCCTAACACTCTCACCCCTAACACTCCTAACACCCCTAACAGCCCTAACACTCTCACCCCTAACACTCCTAACACTCTCACTCCTAACACTCTCACCCCTAACACTCCTAACACTCCTAACACTCTCACTCCTAACACTCCTAACACCCCTAACACTCCTAACACTCCTAACACCCCTAACACTTCTAACACTCCTAACACTCTCACTCCTAACACTCCTAACACCCCTAACACCCCTAACACTCCTAACACTCTCACTCCTAACACTCCTAACACTCCTAACACTCTCACCGCTAACACTCTCACCCCTAACACTCCTAACACTCCTAACACTCTCACTCCTAACACTCCTAACACCCCTAACACTCCTAACACTCTCACTCCTAACACTCCTAACACTCTCACCCCTAACACGCCTAACACTCCTAACACCCCTAACACCCCTAACACTCCTAACACCCCTAACACTCCTAACACTCTCACTCCTAACACCCCTAACACTCCTAACACTCTCACTCCTAACACTCCTAACACTCTCACTCCTAACACTCCTAACACTCCTAACACCCCTAACACTCCTAACACTCTCACCCCTAACACCCCTAACACTCCTAACACTCTCACCCCTAACACCCCTAACACTCTCACCCCTAACACTCCTAACACTCTCACCCCTAACACTCTCACCCCTAACACTCCTAACACTCTCACCCTAACACTCTCACCCCTAACACCCCTAACACTCCTAACACCCCTAACACTCTCACCCCTAACACCCCTAACACTCATAACACTCCTAACACTCTCACTCCTAACACTCCTAACACTCCTAACACTCTCACCCCTAACACTCCTAACACCCCTAACACCCCTAACACTCCTAACACTCTCACCCCTAACACTCTCACCCCTAACACTCTCAATCTTTGCTGTACATGTATCTCACTCATTACTGTGTATGAAAGGAGCCATAATTAAGTATTTGAACGCACTGTTGTCATATACACTATATACAAATAACCATATGTATAACATATATTTTCCCTCGTTAGCATGAGTCAGTTGGTTAGCAGAGGCAGAAGATGACTTAGATTTGCCTGAACCCGACATATTTGAGATTGAAAACTTAAAAAATATGGCTTCGAAATGTGAAATAAACATCCTGCAACTATTTCAAAAGTAAAACATTGGCTTATTGGTCTTTTTTTGATCGATATAAATTCCACCTGTTGGGAGCTGTTGAATATCACGTCTGCATCACACCAACACAGCAGCGCCCCCCATGTATAACAGATATGTGCTGATATCATTTATGAATAATATATGTTTTCACAGACTTTTTTCATATCAAAGTCAATTGTATTTATAAAGCACATTTCAAAACAACTCACGTTGACCAAAGTGCTGGGAGATGCATGGCAGAGCATGTGCCAGATGACTGAAGGGGTCCCTCCCCTCCATGTGACTGGCATAGAAGGACAATTGGAGTTTTTGTTCTCTTTCTTCTGGTCTGATTAAAGTGCATCATTAATGTTGTGACAAAAGGACAGGGTCACACCACATCATTACTATAGTGTCAGCTGTGTGAAAAGTCTGTTCAATTGTTGTTCAGTGTCAATTGTTTCTGCATGCAATGTTTCTGTTCTCAATTACATTTTCAACGTACATTTAATTAGACAAGAAGTGTAAACATATAAATTTGCATTTTTGTACATAAAATGAAGTAAAATATGTAAAACCATATTTCTTGACATACAGCCTCCTCTGTATGTGTTATGTAGTTACATGGTGTGGCCACACCCAGTTATAGCCAGATGAGCTAACGTGGGAAGAAAAGCTTATGAATGAAAGTGATGGAGCTCACGGTATGCAGAGACCTCAATTTTCTGCCAGGCGGCCTGTCCAACAAAAATAAACTGGGCATCCTGGCTGAGAAACACTCAATGTGATTGGCTCCTAGTCCAGTGTAACAAGGCCGAGTGGACATAAGCCCCAGACGCCGGGCCTGGGGCCAGCAGTGTATAGCTTGCCTGACTAGCCGGGTCTTGTCTCCCCCCACCTCCCCCCTCTCCATAAGCTTTTGTTGTTTCAGAAATTCCATCTCAGTTCGGTCAGGGTTATGCTGCAGAAACTGTAGCTCCAGCTTTCATCACAAATCAATTCATGTCTGTAAGTATTGGGTATGGTCAACTCACACAGATGCCCTTGTGTCTGAATCAGAGTTTAGTAGCCTATGCACAGTACTCTAACACATAATGTGCAAGTTCACTACAATGTTCTCTGCAATTCATTCTATATTCCTTTCCAAACTATGCATGATATTAGGAATGAAATGAATGTTTCATGAGATTTTAATAAATGTTCCTATAAGAAAAGCCGACTAGAGTATAAATTGACCAATACTCTTCAGGCTGCACAATAGCTCTCTGTGTTTTTTGTTGTAGAGTGCCAGAGTGATTTAAAGCTGCTGACAGCACCAGACGCTTACATTGCAATCAGCCCTCGCTGGCTCTCTCTCCCAACCATTTGTATGGGATGGGTACAGCCTGTCTGCCTGCTCTGGACACTGCCTGCCAGTCACAAAGGGCATGTATTCCTGTTGGGGATTTTTATATTCCCTTCCTTTTATAAGTATTCTACCATCACTCTTTATTTTTCTTCAACTTCTGAAGAAACCTATTTTTAAATCAAAGACAACATGAGAAATACTGATAGAGTTATACTAATATGACATAAGTAATACTAATATTGTTATGCTTGGTGACAAGAGAAAAATGTGTTACAGCATTCCATCCCCATGGTCATCAGCGGTCTGATGATTTCCATCGTCAGACCACGCTCCCGATATCTAACCCTCGTTTGGGATCCTATCTGATAAATAAAACAGCTTTGTGTGTCCTTTCAGGCCAAACACAATCATAAATGTGTCACAGAATAAAAACTGGGCCACATTCTTCCTATAATGTGAACAAAGCCTTTGACATGCAGCCAGGAGGGGCCAGACTCAAAACGTGAACCCTATAATTCAACAGTGCTAATAATCTCACTTCCAAATACTTTAAGAGAAGTGCAGGTTTAGCTTTAAAGCACCCTTGATATGGCTATTTTCCAGGTCCAAGGATACAAATTCAACCCCAGAGCATGATCGTGCTTTTCGCAACACAGGTTACATTACACTAATTTAATCCATTCTCAGTATTGATCATGCTACAATGTATAAAATGTCTTCTATTGTCTTAGTAGCAAAATTATAGTACAAGTGTCTCTGACATGCATGTTAAAGTAGGGTCAAACCACACTCTAGCAGGACATGCACATCAACTTGTGGTCCAAGCTCTGAAATATTTCTGAAACCGCCTAACTTGGTATAGATGTACGTAACTAAACACATAATAAACAGAGCCATGCAAAACTTTACCTATGTATATATATATATATATATATATATATATATATATATATATATATATATATATAAATATATATATATATTTACATCTGGCCAAAGGGAAAATATATATATAAATATATACATACAAAACATATATATATATGTGTGTGTGTGTGTATATATACATATGTGTGTGTGTGTGTGTGTGTTTCCCTTTGGCCAGAAGTAAACCTACCAGAAGCGATGTGGACGACGTCTGTAAACACATGTGTTTGGTCACCGGCTCTATTTTGTCTGTAGAAAACTCTGGTGCCTCTTTGAATGTGACTGTTTTGTTAAACAGAACAAACTTTCGGATTCGTTTACAGCACTGTAGGCTACCAACAGTCAACCAAACACAAATTGGAGATGAATTAGTCTATTATGAGTGAAGTAATTGGAGGCTGTATCAATTATGAACTATATTTTATAATGTAATACATCTAGCAAACCGTGCCACTGCAGTTTGTGAATAGCCTTATTATTTCACCAGACTGACCCGATCAAAAGTGTTAGACGATGTCGCGAACCGGCACCAAAACGGACCAGGACAACGCCCATATTTTAGCGGATTACAATATAATCACCTCAGCTGGTGCGCTGCTCCCTGTGGACCAGAATACTAAACAAAGTAGCATAGCCTAGCTAGCTGCTGCTCTGCTAGTGTACTGCAATGTTTCAATGCATTATCCAAGTCCAAAGTGACAGATATTCACCTGTACGTTATTTATATTGTCTTCGTATTTTACCAGTGTTATTCTACGAGGAATGTTTTGTTTTCACTCATCGGCACTTTCCGGAATGTGTGCCGAAGCTCGGTTTTTGTTCGCTCTTCTGCCTCATCTTCTATTATTGTCACTCCACCTCTCCCCAGACTGCTTTATGTCTGGCTGTTCCGAGTCGTCAACACGCATGCGCCATCGCCATGTTGGCAAGCACTCCTCCCCTTTAGTCTCGTCACAGGCACAGACAGCAGGCAACATTACAAGAAGGTGGCCAGTGCTCAGACCCTGGGAGAGTGAGACAGCAAACGTTGGACTATAACAAAGAGGGGACGAAATGGAATAAATAGTGACTTCACAATCAAAAACGGACACTTTCTTCATATCCACCCTGCCAAGGACTGATTCATTATTTCAATGTCTTCTACGCAGTATGTCAATTAATATGACTCAACAGAGCCAGACAATGATGGAGGTAACGTTAAACTTAACATTAGTCTTGCTGTGTTCTTGTAGCTAACGTTAGCTAGGTAACTGAATTTATATTTATTACTCTTCTAATGTAGTATAGATGCCCTAAGAAGTCACTCATTGTAAAACGCAATAAGGGGCAATAGCTATGTTAGCTTAAACTTAGCTAGCTAGGTACAGTGTTTAAAGCACATCCCACCAGGAAAGCCAGTGTTTATCTAGGAGGCTAGCTAGCTAGTTAGCCCAAGACTCGCTGACAACTGTTCGGTTTACGTTAGCACTATCTGGCTGCTTTGAAGTCTGCATTTAAATACTCAGAGTTAGATTCCCTTCACTTAAAGGTGACTGGATACTTCAATTCCCTTAACTTAAAGGTGATAAGATACTGAAAGGTTTCCGGCGTATGTGGAATTTAGTCTGGCAAGGTGGGGACATCTGTGTATAAAACCACTGTCAAAACGGCAGTACCGGTGTTTACAACTGTATACTCCCTCTGGATTTTTCGAAATGCATCACCCAGACTCTTGCAGGAGACTCACCAAGCCCAAGAAAATGGCGCACCCCAGCAATTGTTCCTAGAAGGGGTAAACGTTTGTAATCCAAGCAGCGGAACCACGTCTGCGTTGTCAACTGTTACTTGTTCTACCCTTAGTAACAACCCTCTGCCGGCTGATGAATATCACTCCGTGATTTCAGCCTCACCCATTACCTGTGTCTCCACTCCCGGATCTCAGCAACCTCCCCACAGTCTCAAACATTCACCCCCAGTCTACTGTGCAACCTCAGATTCTGCCATCATCCGGAGCACAGAATGATGAAGAAGAAAAGTGGTTTTTCAGATCACCAGTGTGACACCTGCTCAAATCTCTGTCAGCACCAACAAACAGTATAACTGAGGACACTGAAAGCTGCGACGACTTGGATGAGTCTCACACGGAGGATTTGTCCTCCTCTGAGATCCTGGATGTATCTCTTTCCCGAACTAATGATAAGGGAGCTCGGAGAGGAGCTCTTCAGAGGAAACGCTCAACAATTTCCACGAGGCAGAAACCCAGGAGCTGTGTCTCCTAACCAACCCCCACTCCATCACTCCTTGACCCAGACTCATCCACAGGGGTACATTGATGAAATGGAACTGTCCATCACCACCACCACCACCAGGATGCTCATTATCATCACCACTACCAGCATATCCATGCCAACGCAGCCTCATCAGCCTCCATCATCAGTGCCCAGTCAGGGCTTCCCTGCTGTGGCTGCCGTGTCCACTGCTGTCACCTCCAGCTCTGGAGCTTTACCAAGTGTTGCCAAGAAAATGCCTTCGAATGTTGGAGGCATCCTTGAAAATGCCTCTTGCCAGCGCCACTGGTGTGATGGGTCAGCGTTCAAGCTGCATCTGCATCTGTCACAGGAGCTATTTGCTGGAGCATTCTCTGCTGTCTCAGGTGCCCCGATTTGTAATGTCAGTTCGAACAATGTTAATCATGTCAGTACGTTGAGTTTCAGCCTGTGTGCCTGTTGTCGGGGGTATCAG
Source organism: Clupea harengus (assembly GCF_900700415.2). Taxonomy (NCBI): domain Eukaryota; kingdom Metazoa; phylum Chordata; class Actinopteri; order Clupeiformes; family Clupeidae; genus Clupea; species Clupea harengus. Next base: position 18,647 of record NW_024880361.1, read on the forward strand.
CGCCAGCACAGCACTAGCAAGTGTAGTTCTTTTCCACTGGTTTGATGAACAGTAGCAGCAACCAAAATGTGAACTTGATCCAGCAGCAGCATCAACATTGTGGAATGACTGGGGCAGGTGCCATGGTGTTTTGGGGCGGAGTAAACAGTGGCCTTACAGGAGTGTCTGGAGCCGTGCAGCCCGTGACCACAGGAACCCAGTCCCTGTCTCTCACACCCAGCAGCAGCAGCAGCCAGCTCAGCAGCGACAAGTTCACGTTTCAGGGTAGTCAAGCTAGACTCTAATTCCGAGCCGTTCAAGAAGGGGGAGATGGACATGCACTGAGTATTTATGATAAAGAAGACCACTTCATCCACCTTTTGCCTCTGCTTCTGCGGCCTCCATGGTCCCATTTAGAGAATCCCATCAACCATTCAGTGGAGACTGTGCGTCAGTTTGTGTCTGAGAATGCCACTGTGGCAGGCTCCGAGCGTGACGATGTGAGCTTGAGCAGCAGCTCTGTCAGCAGCTCTGTGAGCACCCTGAGCCACTACTCAGAGAGTGTGGGCAGTGGAGAGGTGGGGGTCACTCTGTCTTACACCAGACGTTCCAGCAGCAGCAGCAGCAGCAGCAGCAGCCACAAGACTACACCTCTGTGGCTCCCCTGTGTGTGCAAGGCTCAGTCCCCCACCATCTGAAGAACAGCATGGCTCCCTCTCCTCCAGTCAGCATGCAGCCGCAGCAGCAGCAGACAGCAACCCATTTAGGAACCCTGTCCACATCCATGGGGCCCTCTTCGGCAGTGTCCCAACAGCACCAGTTGTCGTATGTCCAGACACCCCCCCTAGCTCAGTACGTGCCTGGAGTCAGCCAGCAGCACACGGGGTACTCATCTGCGCAGCAGTCAGCCCCACCAGTCCAGGTGGCACAGGCACACGCTATTCCCTTCAGCCAGGCATGCACCACCCAGCCAACTGATTACAGCCAATCACAGCACCAGATCCTCCAGACGTCTTGCCCCGGGTCATCCCAGTCACTCGCCCACCTGACTGGCATGATGCCACCTGCCGCTGTGGGAGGGAATCCGTTACAATCCCAACCACAGCAGACATCATCAGCCCAGATGGTGCAGGCTCCTCCTGCTGTGGCCATGCCTCAGATGCTGCTGGCTATGGCTCCTGGACTGGTTCAGAAGCCTAAAGGCCACCAGCAGCAGCAGCAGCAGCCAGTCGGCACGCACGGCCTTGGCATGACCCAGCAACCCTCTGGAATGACAGCGAATCTGCTTGTGTCAAACGTGCCTCCCAATCCATCAAACATTGCCCCGTCCGGCCTGATCCAGAATGGTACTAAGGATGGTGGCGTCCAGCCTGTTGCCAGCACTTTGTATGCTACCCTGCCTTCTCTGAGCGCCACGTCGCTTGAGGATGCCCAGCGCCTTCTCCTCCAGCACCAGTCCCTGCTCTCGCTGCCCATGCTGGCTGCGGGTGAACGTGCCTCTCAGACGGGCACCGCCTTGGCCACGGAGGGGAATGGTGGAGTTAATGCCTTAACTTCCTCAGCAAGTCTGCTGAAAAACCTACCTGTGGATGGAGAGGATGATAGGTAAGACGCTACATTTCTTGAAGTTTATCTGCAGTGCCATTGTGTAGGCAGTCTTCTCTAGCCAGAAGAGAGAACCTTTTTTGTTGTTGGGTTTTGTAGATGAAAATTGAAGTGCAAGGTTAATGTTTAGTTGCATGCAGCAGAAATCCTGTAGTGTCATGTTATTACTAATGCAAGCCTATACATTAGGCTTCATGCTCGACTAGAAGGAAGAATGACGTTGCATTTTTATCCATTCAGCAGCTGTACGAATACGACCAAGAAATGATGATGCACCACATAACAGAACTGCATTAATGGTTGTTTGCTATGACTGCAGTTGTGATGCCACTAGTTGACCTGCTGGTTGTTGTGGCAGCCTTTGTCTTGTGAGCAGGCCTCGTTTGGAGGTAAAAATCTCTTTTCAGGGATAAGTGATTAGGCATTTCATAGGTATATATATGTTTAGAGGTGGTCATTATATTCTAAAAGCTGTTTCATTAAGTAAGTCATGTTAATGAACTGCTAACTCATCAAATAGTAGGCTCTAAATTGAACCACAGGTCTATAAGAACATTTACCTTGTGTAATTGGCATGACTGTCATGATTGTGACATGACTGTGTGAGTTGTGACACATTTATTAGGGAGGGGCAGTTGAACCCAGCATCGTGAGTCCCCAAGATCAAGTTGAGCCGTAAAACTGATGAATATGTATTTTATGGAGTATAAGTCAGAGACTGAACAAAATGAAAAGATGTGTACTCTTTTGGGCACTCTCCATGACTGGACTGCATTCCCTGTGAGTTTACAGTCCATTTGATGTAAAGCTTATGTTTTATCAAGCTTATGTTATGTCAAGCTTTTTTTGTATGCTGTGCTTTTGGGACAGTTAGATATACAGACACACAGGTGCAGACAAATCTTATATTGACGTTATTTCTCAGTTTTGTATCATTTCTGACCTCATCCAAGATGAATTAATCATTTTTCATTACATTTTAGCTTAAATGATCAAATGAAGAATACTTTTCAAATAGAAGTTCCTACATTATAAATTCCCTAATAATTTTGGTTATTGCTGTCCTTCAAGCAGATCATTGTATTTTACAAGGCGTGTTTGAATTTAGACCTTAGGAGTTCCATCTCTGAAAATCGTGATATATTGTATCTTGTGATATAATATATATATACATACACATATCGCCCAACCCTTTTTGCTTTCATCACGATTGATAAGGTGCGCCTGTGAGAGTTGGGGTGATATCTGGTCACCTCTAAGGCAGTGGTGGTTCATTTGCTTTTATAACACGTAGTTCAGCCTTGCTCTGCCTTGACTCATAGCTGACCTCCGAGACCAATAAACCAACCAGCTTTGAGAAAAGAACTGCTACATCATTGCCTTTGGCAGATTGACAAAGAAACCCTATTCCCAAACACAAGCAAGTGCAACATCAGTATCTTTTTTGTGGCCAAGGCAGAAGGGCAACCTGTTAGCTCACTAAATGATGGTTTGCTTTTGAACCTCCGTTTGCGCTTCGCCTTCCTGTCTGCCCCTGCTGACCCCTGCCACCCAGCCTGCAGACACAGCATTCTCCTGTGTAGGCTCGTCGTCATTACTAACCATTACTATAGAAGCTGAGTGCTAACTGGTTGCTTTGGGACATGCGTATGTCATTTCAAGCTTTATTGTCAAGGCTGTTATTATGTCGTAATGGATAATAATGGTGACTAATAGTTTTCATGAGGTGAAAGACAGGTGAAGGGAAGGTTATTGACTCTGCTGTTACTTTCTTCTTCTAACACATTGAGTTGGTGGCTGTATGATGTGTAGTAACTTGAGTAGAACTACTTTAATGGATGTATGCCACATTTGATCCCATTCGCTTTCACACTACATAAACAGAATACACAAAGCTACTCTTTAAAAAGAATGAGATAAGACTCAGTTTCAGATTTGGTTTAGTTATGACTGTTTATTATTGGGTTATCTGGATGCATGTAAGCAGTTTGATAACAGGAACAGAATAGGAAACTGCAGGTCTTTTCTAAGCGCCTGAATTGGAAAAAAGACATTCAGTTTGGGCTGCATTAACTACCGTGTTTTGCCGACGATAAACTGCTCCGTATATAAACTGCATTACAGTATTTACATTTTATAAAACGAACCCGTGTATTGACCTGTAATTTCTCTCAGGATTGTTTAGTGTCTATGTCTATTTTTTGAGAAATGAAATGTCGCTTAAGGTTATGCAGCTAGCTAGCTAAAGGAAACGGTTAAATACCCGCAGATGGTTAAAATGGCAGAGTACCATTTGCAGGGCATGATGGCTAATTATCCAACTGATGTTAGTCTCCTCGAAATTCTACTAGGAAAAGGTAGAAACCCTCAGGCTGCCTGTGCAGCTTTAAACAAGAGTTCATATTAACAAACGTTAGTAGCTGTCAGCTGTGAAGATGGTTCCTAAGCACGAGATGGCTAGGATAGTTAAACATCTGCAAAAGGTAGAAACCCTCTGGGTACCTGTGCAGCACCATATTAAACTGAGTTCATATTAAACTGGGTTCTTATTACATACAATAGCAACTACCAACTTTTAAGATGGTTTCCTAAGCTAGAGATGGCAAGAATAGTTCATAGCTAGGTTACCTGGCATGAGACCTGGCATGTTTTCTACATACCTTGCGAAGGTTCAAGCTCAGTAGCATCTTGGTAAATAGGCTACAGTTGGGTGGGAATACACACAGCCATGTCTTTATTGTTATGTAGGACTGCGTGTGAAAGAAAATGTGGTCTATTCGATGTTGTTTTTAATGGGATTCGTATGTGAAAGAGGGAGAGAGACCCATTCTACCTGGCAGAGGTACTAACTTCCATGGGGGAAAAAATGCATTCCCGTGTGTAGACCGCAGTGCTGTATTAACCGCAGGGCTGCAGACATTTGACAAAATCAATGTGTAAACCGCCGTTGAAAGTCTGGAAATGACGGTAAGCTAATTGGCTTAATTGCCTAAAATAGTTTATAATGGTTTGTAATGAATGTAATACGTCAGTTAGTGGCACATGCTTTTAAGCATATTGTTTCCCATATTAACTAGCTCATAAAAAGTATTTCCAAGTTTCCAAATCCTCTAGCTCAGGGGTTTTCAACTGGTTTTGTCCCAGGGACCACCATTCTGACTAGAAAGTAATTTGCGGCCCACTGATGTGCCTGCACGCATGTGCGTGTTTGTAACCGCTGCTGCCACGCCCCCTCCCCCTGCACAGACATTCTGCCTATAACACTTAAATATGCGAAATTATCAGGGTACATCGCTAGCCGCCGCCACGCCCCCTCCCCTGCATAGATATTCTGCCTATATGACGATATTTTCACGATATTCAAGAGTAATCTGGAAATGTGTTTAAATATCAAAGCGAATTTATAAAAATAAAAAATTCATGCTCTAGCTTGAATACCATATTGTGTCTTGCATGTCTGTAATCTAGGTAGCATATGTTACTTTACTGTAGAGAGAGCAAGAGAGAACTAACACGGGCACAACTCTAAATCTAGGATAATTTCACCCTGAAGTCCACTAAGAGAAGTAGTTCTGAACATTCATATGTCCACCATCGCTTGGGCCAGATATTGATTATTACTCACAGGAAATCAGGCATAGGTGACTTGAGTTTTGCGTCATCTGCCATCTTGCAGTACTGCCTACCTTGCTCTCATATTGGTTTGATTAAGTGTTTTAAGGTGTAGAGAGTTGGTAAGTGGATTCATATTATGAGAAGCATTTCTTTAGGCCTATTTGTTTTCACAAACATTACTATGGATTGTTTGTTTCCACATCATTATTATGACCAGTAATAGATAACAATGTAGAGTCAGACTAAGGAAAGAGTTGCAGAATACCTGCATAATAGAGTTCCATTATATTCTGTAATAGTCCTTGACAACGACACCATGTATCGCATTGTTTGTATCACCGTGTCACTGTGTTGTTTTAAACATTATACTGTGCTTTAGCATATTACTGCTATTGACACCTTTATAGCAAATAGCCTAGAGATCTGTGCTTTAGCATATTACTGCTATTGACACCTTTTATAGCAAATAGCCTAGAGATCTGTGCGTTCCTCCTCCATGCAGCCCCTCCTGTCGCCCTCCTCCATCCTCAGGTCATAGTGTTGACTACCTAGCTCCTATAGGAAGACGATGATCTGTGCTTGTGCTTTTTTGGAATCTAATCTGCTCTTGGCAGCCAGAGGGAGCTGCACATGACGTTCTCAATGAATCACTCTTTTGTGGGGAGATCAAGTAGATTATCTCTCCAATTAATACAGCCCTGGCTGGTGAGATGGCAGAGGAAACGCTCCAGCTCAGCCGGTTCAAGCTAGAATTGATAACAAACGTGGGTGAGGATGGTATGTCACCGTGCAGCCGGCCCATTTGGGTCTGTTGCACTCAGCAGGAAGCAGAAAACCAGTACTTTTTGCACGTGTGACTTAAGAGCTCTTTTACTCCTTTATTTTGACTATTTGTCATTTCTTTTTCTCGTGCTTGGTGCTTCTTCTACCTTTTCTTCTTCTCCTTTCTTTTATCCCCATGTTAAATTGGCCCACATAATGACTTGGAAATGTGACTTTACTCTGCAGAGATCAGTGTTGCCATGAGAACTTAATATTGACATTAAACATGCTAGTCAGTTTGTGTGTCTGTGAGCCCCTTTAGTGCAAAGACAGTCTTTAAAGCCCCAACCTCCATTTTTCTGTGGTTCATTTCCACATGTATGTCATCT
>NW_024880362.1:0-24996 GCF_900700415.2 Clupea harengus
GACCAGTGGTGTGAGCTGGACTGGAATGAAATCATGCAGGAAGAAGGAGTTCATGCCCATGCCAGGCCTATTAAAGCCTTTTTTTATGCATCAGTGGCGTGATAAAACGTCCCTGAATCTAATTAATGCTCTCGACACATAAATACAGAGGCTAGCTCTGCCAGGCACAGTCGGTTCCCCTGTAAGGTCATGTGAACAAACACTTTCATTCAGGTGCGACAGATCACTGCAACTACAACTTTTTCATCAAAGGGCTCCTGTACGGGTTTGGAGTGTGATGATTAAACATGAACTTTAAAGTGAGCTCCAGCGGCGAGACCTCTTCACGCTGATGGATTGCGCTTTAATGGTTATCATGAAAAGCAGACTTCACAGTTTTGGCAGCCTAAATGGAACACGCGCTGACCTGGAAGTAGATAGGATGACCTTTCGTACAGGGGTGGGGATTCCAAAATACGAGGCCTTTATCAAAATAACCTTAAAACACTGGAGCGTGGGAAGACAGAGGAGTCCATCCATCATTTCAAGATTCATTTCCCTCAGCCTGTCCCTTCCTGAATCTATTAATACCTCTGCAAAGTCTGCATTTCCCTCCCCAAAGAGATTTATTCTGATATCATGACTTTCATTATTCAAACTGGAATTCCCACCTTTTGGGGCACCTATTAAATCCAATACTTTTTAATCAGGAAGGGCAAATGTTTCCTTGATAAAGCCTTTTAGATAGCGCTTATTCACTGGGGCACCTTCCAAAGCAGAAAAAAAAAAAATTTTGGAAAATGAAAACATGCAATAATTAATTTCTTGCAAAATGTAGGACTGCTTGCAATCAATCATCTACAATTACTGACCTGGGTTACTGTTCACTTGTTTCTCTCCCTAAAATGATGTTTTATTGATTAATTCCATTCATTTTTTCATTTTTTTCTTATAGTAGTCACACAGAGAGCAGATCCAATTCTTTCCCAACATTAAAGCACTCTCTTCTGTCTGTTTCTCTCCCTCTCTCTCACACACACACAGACACAGACACACACACACACACACACACACACACACACCACCCCTATCCATACCTGTGCCTGTAGGTCCTACCTGAAGCCCTACTCTTCATTAGTTCAAACATGTTGATTTAGAGGCTGCAGAGTAAAGGTATTACCCATGCCAGAGAGTGGCTTTGCCTCCATTAGATATTGCGCCGAGTGTTAAAAAGCCTCAGATTCCCTGTAATCTATAGTTGTGCTGTAATTAATCAGCTAATTCCGGGCATGAGGCTGGAGGTAATTAAAGAGCCGCTAATGGCTTATTCTTTCTGCTCCAGCACCTACATTTCATTTGTTTATTTTCCCAGAGTCATAAATCTGGGCCAACGACAGGAGTGCCACAATATTAGTGCAATAATCAAAGTTAATTATCAGACGCCCGGCCAACCACCTTCCTCTCCAGACTAATAACAGGCGCTATCAGAGAGATCACTCTCCCCGCGTGCACCAGAGAGCCAGGCAGGCCTCCCCCCCCCCCCCCCCCCCAGTCCCGCACAAGGCACACATTCAGAAGAGACGCTAAAATTGAATTCTGTAGCAGAGGTACGGGAAGAAGAAAGTATGATATGAACAGGCAGAGGAAGAAAGGTGGTGGGACCATGAAGGAAGGAGATCCCAGGCGTACAGAGCAAGCGGATCCTGACATGTCTACAGAACGGTTTGCAGTTTTTTTTTCTTGGGTAAGGTCCACTTTTGAATGTCCACTATATGAATTCATTATTTTCAAATATTTGTGTGTGTGTGTGTGTGTGTGTGTGTGTGTGTATGAGACACTCACCCACTCCTCTATGATCAGATTGACAGCTTTGGTGGCTCGCGCCTTGTTGCGGCAGGCCAGGATGACGTGTGCGCCGTGCAGAGCGAAGGACCTCGCCGTCTCAAAACCTGCAGGCAAAAAGCAGAACCACAAGAGATCACTACTGCTCCATGCTCAGATAACTTCCTTGTGAACTTGCCGTGTGCACGCTCAGCTGTGAGTTCAAGCAGGGTTTGGAGGCAGACGGCTAGCCTCTCCATATGAAATCATATCTAGAGGACTGATAGGCTCTCCACACTTCGAGGCATAGGCTCCTCTTTGGGGCAGTTTATCAGGCCTATACCACCCGATGAACAAGATTGCATTAATGTAGTGGTGAGCGGTGCTGGCAACTGTACTGATAAAAGAATGAAATGTCCCCAAAGGGCTTCTTTAGGAGAACTGACATATCAACCAAACCGGGGGGAAGGGGAGAGAGAAAGAGAGAGAGAGAAAGAGAGAGAGAGAAGTTTAACACTAGTCTAATTGATGACAGCCATCCTCGCCACAGGTTAAAACTCGATTTGGTTTGTGTTTGTTGTTATGTTGGCCCATTTGACAAACCTTCCCAACGCAAAGCCACTTCAAAGAAGCGGAGATAAGGCTGATTCACACAGGCCCTGATAGGAGCGGCTCTCTCTTTGCTCTGTGACGAGAGACGATCGCTGTTTCACGCGCTTGTGATAAAAGTACCCCCATCGTACCCAGCCCATTACACAACACAGAGAGGAGACAGAGATAGGGATGGGAGCTCATTCCCTACGCCAGTCCAAATGGGTCAAACCAATAGGTTGAAAGACTTCAACTAAATTAAATGGTGGCACAAGTTCAACAGACTGAAGGGAGGACATAATGGGTTTAAAAAGTGTTTTTTTTTTTTTACTTACTGGGGGATAGCAAACTGAGCTAAATCTGTTTTTCCTCAAACAGAAGTACCCTTTCTCCCTTCTGTGAATGCCCAAGACAAATGCACTTCACCCGCTTCACCTACCCAAAGACCTCCCATCCTCGTGTGGCAGACAGGCGACACAGAGGAGGCAGCTGGTGGCGATGCCGTGAGGAGTTTGACGGCTGCTTGAGTGAGCTGGTAGCTAAAGGGTTAATGAGTGTGTGTGTGTGTGTGTGTGTGTGTGTGTGTGAAAAGCCACTTGGTCAGGGAGTGGAGAGTAATCTGTTCTGCATGTGTGAGGCCCTGTAATAGGATGCTAAAATATGCATGGGATGAGGGCAAGCACTCCTAAAATATGGTGTTTGTGTTTGTTATGCCACCCCACACTTTAAAACGGGAGTATTTCTCCCTGCAACCACACACACACAAAACACACACACACACACACACACACACACACAGCCTTGATTGATAGTCTGACCTAATATCTGCATGCAAACGAAGTGACTCTGGCTGTGAGGCCCTGAGATTCCGCCCGACAGACAGCTTGCACGATAGCGCGGATTAAAATGAACTTTAATTAGATTACGTGTTAATCTGATTTTCATTAAAAGGCAAACTAGAAGCCCTAATTGTGACGCGAGTGCTAAAGAGTAATATCCATTAAAAGTCAGAATTGGAGCGGGTTTGGAAGCTCTCTCTGACAAGCGAAGCATGGAATTAAATTATATGACACCTCATTAAGAGAAATAGAGGAAACTCCACATTTCAGTCCAGACACTCCATCATCTTAGTGGGGGAGGGGGAGGTGAGGAGCCAAAATATAAACATGGGGGGAAAAAAAGAACAAAACGCTGCAGTCTGATTATTTCCCTCTCTGTCTAAACGACAACTTCAGGAAGCATGAAGAATGAAATATGCATTCACCCGTTTCCCAAGAATGGTATAAATTCAAGAAAAATCCTAAATGTCTTAAAGTAAGACAAAAGATGGGAAAAGAACCTTCATCAGAACAATGACCATCAATTGATTTCATTACGCTCAACTGATCCATGCCTTTATAGTCTCTGGACAGGCATTATCAAAGGCACCTATGAAGCCCTGCACATAAGCTTTGTCTCATCCACAGCTAATGGGCCACATTCAAGCAGGAAAGTAATGAGCAGCTGCAGCATCACACGCCAGGACCATGTAAGCAGCTTGTAGGGCAGGGATGATTGTTTAGCTGCTGATGGATATTAATTGACACGGGTGTTTTTCCTGATGGAAAACAAATTAAAAACAAGGCGAACAACACCCTGCTGTGGGCCACTTTATTAATGGAGAATAAGGAGGGCCTGACATCCAGTCTGCCAGAGGGGCTGCTCCTGCTCCTGTTCCTGCCCTAACACACACACACACACACCCACACACACACACACACACACACACACCCACACACACACACACACACTGTATGCGCATGTTTACACGTACCCCCTTTCAGGAGAGGTTAACAACACCAACTGGGTGTTTACCCATTGTGTTCAGGCACTGGAACACTATGAGGTCACGAAGGTGTTTCGCTCTACTCCTTTCTTTGGGGGTTTTGTGGTGGTAGGCGGGCACATACCTGCCAACATCGTTGAACAATGAACGTCGAACAATGTTCACTTCAAACAGCGGATGTGTCAAACATGTTTCTATTCTTCTACCACTCAGTGGGACAACACACATTTACATTTGGAACCAGACTACATCCTGTCGCTCCGTTACATCACAGGAGCATCTTGAGCGTCAAACGCGGCCTCCATCTTGTACGGGGCAGCAGCGTGCATGTCTGCGGCAGGAGGCAGGAGGTCTATCCACAGTTACAATTAGTTTAATTACATTTAAAATGTAAAGATGCTCTATATGTGGTGGCACAATTGTCCATAACTTGTTTTGAGAAACTACAATAAATAACATATTTTTGAAGAATATTTTGGTTGATTTTTTTAGCTTATTTTGAGCTTTATGTTTTTGTAAAGCTACTGAAGAAGACTCAAGAGATTAGTCCAGTATTGTATTTAAAACATTTGACCATGCTAACCCTTAACTTATTTACCAATCAATTACCTAGTATAGATAACAGTAATAAGGGTTTCCTCTATGCATTTAATACAAGTAAAACAGCACTTTTGACGCCATCTTTTGTGTCCCCCTCAGGGATTGCTCGACACATTTTCCGTTTATTGTCAGAGCAGTCCAGTCCGACCTGGCTATTCCACTGCACCTGACAGACTAGCCTCCAACGTTCTCCACAGAGCTCCGAAGTCCTCCTGTCTTCTTACGGTCTCTCCTATCCCAGGAGTTCCGTCTCCTTCTCTCTCCTTTCAGCAAGACTCAGCTGTACACCTCGACTATCTCATCTTCATCTATCTGACCATTGTACATTGTAAGTCGCACATATGTAAGTCGCTTTGGATAAAAGCGTCTGCTAAATGACTAAATGTAAATGTAAATGTAAATGACCAGGTTTGACGTATTGGTACATGATCCTGTTGTCTTTATGTACTATATGCCACCACTCTCTTCCTTTTGGTGCATTTCACTACAAATGCCATTTCTTCATCTTTTCACTGAGGCCACGTGGTGCACATTCCATGAAGGCTGCGCTAGCATCTCCACTACAGGCTGCTGATTTAGTGATTTCATGGTCTATTTGTCTCCAACGCCCCACTGCTCCACATTACAATCTTTGCTAATACACAGGTGTACGGGGTTACATAAACGAGATCATTAACGCCGGCGCGGGGGAAACTTGTTTTTCGTGCGGCGTGCTGAAAGCGACCCTAATTCCACATCCAAAAGCAAGTTTACAGGAAAATGCGTTTTGCTCATCTAAGAGAGCAGAGACGCGGCGAGCAGTGAGGTGTGCTCCCCACAGCAGCGCTGCAGACGCTTCTCTCCGTCAGCCAACGCATTTGGCTCTGCAAGCTTTGGTCGAAAGGCTCCTGTTACACAAGAGACTAAACATGCTGTTTCACAACCATCAAGGTTCCCATCCCGTATGTGCAAATGAGAGAATAGAGAGCGAACACACACCAGCGCAGGCCTGTGAGAATACTCTGGTTCCCCATGGCAGTTATTTACCAACAAACTGTATTCTTTGTAATTCAAACTTAATTCTTTGCTTAATGGGTAGGTTTACAGTAGGAGCTCATATCTTTATATATCACAGTTCTTGCTGAATTCAGTGCACTATACAAGCATATAAAAATGATGATACACAAACACTTTAAAATGACACAAATTCTCACAGTGTATTGGCACTCGGGTTAAACTCAATCTATAGGTTGTCGCAGTGCAACTGGAACTGCAATAGCAGCTCAACAATCAGCCGGAAGCTGCGGCAGTAAGGCGATCTGTTACAATTCATTCTCTCATCATCTGGCCACAAGTGGCTTTCCTTGTCACAGGAGATGAAACAGTACTTCCGATAATTGTATGAAAATGGAAAGCTAGCAGGGGAAAGCGACGGGAGCTCTGCAGAGGTCCTGCAAGTGTGTCATATATTTTGGGGCCAAAATGAGGAGACGGTCGCTCGTTCCCGTTCTCAAGGGAACCCTAATTCCTCCCATTAATAACGTGCAACTCTCGTCTAGATTGGGCGACTGTTGTCACCCTCCAAAGTGAAATGTATGGTTTGTAATTACAGGAGTGGAGGGCGAGGAGTTCCACCTGAGTGGGCCTCTGCCGTTCCATCAACCACCCCCCCCCCCCACCACACACACACACACACACACACACACACACACACACACACACACACACACACACACACACACACACACACACACACACACGCATACATCCCCTCCTGTTCCCTTGTAACCACCCACCCCCACCCCCTCCGACACACACCTCCCTGACCCCCAGTGGCTCACTCCAACTCCCACCACAATTTTTCATGGTGCCCTCCGATCGCTCCGGTCAGTCCCCACTCTCTCCCAGCTGCCCACCTCACACACACGCACACACACACACACACACACACACACACACACACACACCCCACAGCGTCACACACACACACACACACACACACACACACACACACCACACACATCACTCTGTACTGTGCCGCATCAGAGAGACATGTCTATTTTTATGACTGTAATCAAAAGAGCAAGACTGACTGAGAGAAAGAGAGAGAGAGGGGGGCGGAGAGGGGTAGAGAGAGAGAGAGAATCCCAGCTCTCTTAAACACTCTAAAGGGGGTAGATCTATAAACCACTTGAGTTCACACACTAGTATCGGCACACAGCTATTCTTATCTGGCCCGTTTCAGCCCGGGTCTGAGGCCTTAAACATGTATATGCATTCCATCCTCCCATCCTCGCTTCAGTTATATTAGGCCCATAATCATTATTGAACTTTTTATCCCCAGTTGTAGTTTTCTTGCATGTTCCATCAGATTTGGCTTGCATTGTGAATTTCATCCAAGGTTGATAAAGTTCAATAATTTAACTAACCAACCATATCTGGTATTCATTATATACCCAATAAACAGATTCATCACAAAGGACATGAAATTCACAATAAAGACCCCCGGCCTCCATTTCCTGACCCGTTCACGTACAATAACAATCACCCCATGAACCTCCAGCCATCTGGAATGGAAGCACACTGCAAAAAGAAGGTGAGGGGGGAAGAAAAAAAAAAAAAAAGGAAAAAAAAAAAAAGACATTTCCCCTCCACCTTCTGAATGATCTTTGTTATCCATCTCATTCCTTATTGTATGAATTATGCATTTAGTTCCACACTTCTGGTTGCTGTAATGCTTCATTGCTCTTGTGTTTAAGGCAAGCCTTATGCATACACAGCAGTGCAGTAAATATAGGGGCTGTAATCGATTTAATGGCAGTTATGCTTAACAAATCAGACTCAATCTAATGTTCAGCCACAATGCTCCGGAGCACGGAGACAGTATACAGGGCTAACCCACTGAGGAGAGTGGGAAAGTTGGGCTTGGGGGTTATGGGGGAGGGACAGACATAAGAAGACCTAGACTAAAGAAAAATACAATTACCTGCAACAAATGTATCTGAAGTGTGAACACCTATGATGTTTTAATACTGTGATGGAAAATGTCCTTTGTTCATCTGTATTAGTCCTTCCTCACATATCCCAACACTATTTATTTCCCCTGCAACTGTGGAGCCCTCACCAAAACAATGGTGCTGTATGGAATTCCGATCATGCATTTGGGATATGGAACATTTCCAACTCGGAATCTCAAAGGGCAGAATGGGTAAGCAGTTTCCAGTCAAATTCAAATTAAAGGTGGAATACATCAGGGCCTCACAGACACTTACTCACTCTCTCAAACACACACACACACACACACACACAGACACACAGTCACAAGGATTTTCATTATACGAAGGATTTCTTCACAGAAAATGCTGGAATCAGTGCATCTCAAGACCAGAGTAACATCTGGAGAATGCTATAATACACACATTTCTAAAACATGATCAGATTACTGTTATCCTATTTGCTTCGACGTTTTAAAGCCAGGACTACATCCTGAATGCAGGAGGTCTAGTCCGGGAGGATTTTCTCCAGCTGAGGCAACAAGTAAAACAGATCAACAAAATAATGAAACTGTCTGAGGATACACATGACCTCATAAAATAACATAAATAAGCACATCATTAGGATTAAATATTATATATATTTTTTTTTTTAGTTCATTTTTCTCCATATATCAAAAAATACCAACTTAAATCACAATAGGTATAGATAAAATATAACCCTTCATAAAAGCCTGCATATATTCAACCACGGCTAGCCCTGTCAGAATGCATCCATGGAAAATACACTTACACACCTCCGCCACTACACATCATATGTCAAGCTGACATCTGAGGAAGCAAGACGTATCATAGAATCGGAGAGACTTCAGATATATGAGGGACACAAATATCCAAACAGACATACATCCTCAAATATAATCCAAAACATTCTTAAAATTAAGCGACTCTTAAAAAGACTGAATTTGACAAAAATAAGTTCTAAAATTGTATAACCATTTCATACAACCAACAATGCCTGTATATAGCATTATTATTCTAAATGGAACCATCCTCAGATAGACAAAAAAAATCATCTAAATGAGCTAAACTTTAATAGCTCAATTAAATGTAACTGTAACAATAACATAATACAATCACATAAACTCAGGCTGATAAGTGAATAGTCATATGGCCTCTGTGCTATAACGATATTTTTGCCAAGCAAAAAAAAAAATGTTGGCAGTGGTTATGTGGGAACGATCGCAGAGAGAACGGCTTCGGTGACAGACAGGGGCGACGGTTCACACTGAGCTCGGGGAACTGTGTCAGAACGACATCATTAGGAGAGAGCAGGGCGAGGCAGGTGGCAGGGATTTGCAATTATTCAACTGCAGACAGACCGAGAGTCGTAATGGGCTGGTTAGCAGCTTAGTCCTATTGTTGTCAAAGTTCGTCACGAAAAAGAATGATCTGTTTAAACAGCAGCGAATAGGATTGTGGCATGAAGACTGCAGACAACCCTTCACTTAATGGTTAAGCTGAAGCCCCACATTTTGGCACTCGAGGCTATGTGCTAATATTACATTATTTTAAATATCTCAATTTTGAGCTTAGCCTATTTTAATACAACTAAAGGTAGTGATTCCTGACGTATATTTGTCTTCCACTGTCGCCTAAGCATTCAACACAAATGTTTTGTTTTGTTTCGTTTTTTTTTATATATATATATATATATTTTTTTTTAAATGACACTTCATTTAGTGGATTTGTTAATCCGAAAATGTTTTGTAAAGCAACACGAGTGATGCGAATGACAGGCAGTGGTGCCTTTGTCTAGCGGCCTGGCGAAGTGGACACTCGGTGAGACGGTAAATAACTTTTAGTTGGTTCAATAGAGGAGAATTAAGGAAAGCACGGGAGCTGTTAATGGGAATGAATGGGAGGCGTCAGCCAGGGTCAAACGCACTGCAGGATCAATGCCGAGGCCCAGGTGAGCAGGAGTGCGCTAGCTCAGAGTGTGAGGAGTGCCAACAGAAAGAGAGGGTGGAGAGGAGAGGAGAGGAGAGGAGAGGAGAGGAAAGCGCAAGGGAAAGTGGCTACAAGTGAACATTTATCCCCATTACCACGATTAAAGATTACGAGTGGAGTCGCGCTGGTTTTTAAATTGCGCAAAGAGAAACGCTAAAAGGAAGACTGATGCAATCCACATTAGGACGCAATTGCATTTTCATTGGCACTCCTACCATTCTTTCCCCCTCAATCAGAGCAGATTTTGTCCTCTAACAGAATTGCGCACCTGACCTGCATCGTTCGTGCGTGAAGTCGCTCTTATGCTCACTGCGAATTCAAAAACCAAAACTGGCACAATAAAACTAGTGGTATGTGTTGCCATGCAATGTGTGTGGTGTCATCAAATTTCACACAGCAGAGAGATGGTGGCTAATTGAAAATAATTGCTTAATTGTTTTAATTGAAACATCTTTAAAAATATTAAAATATTGAAGATGTCAGCTGAACTGACTGAAGCACTTCCCCACTTGCCCATGAGATGTAAAAAGGGTATGACATTAGTGCCAAGCCTAGATTGACCATTACACTGAGTGATACTAGCCTACTTGAACTAAACAAAGCTAAATGGATCATTCATTATTTTAATTAACAAGTTGTGTTCTATTTAAAGGGTGTTTCATAAAGTTGTTTACTTGCTGAGATATGCAAGTAAGAAGTACACAAATAAATATATTTACTGTACTCAATCAAAAGTATACATTTCCAGTATGCACAATACAGTATTGTGAAGGATCAGACAGATCTTGTCTGCCCTCTAGTGTACATCAGGATTTCGACAACAAAATGTATGGTGAGATCTGCACAAAGCATTTACAGGAAAATTAGCTAAGAAAAGATATAGAAGATAATTAGCTGAGGAAAAAATATTATTATTATTGCAAAAACAACCAGTCAAAAGTGAATTACAAAATTAAACTGTTATCGTAAAAATTTATTTTATAAATCGCAAATTCTCCAACACGTTTGTTCTGCACCTGAGGAGCAAATATTGAGAAGTATTTCTGACACATGATCTGTTCAATTAATAAGCAATTTCAATGTAGTTATATAATAATATATCATATAATAATAGTTATAGTAGGCCTACCAAATGGATCTGACCAAGTATCTATTACACCAAAGAATCTATATCCAGCTCAGAACACTTCTGCTTTCAACAGAGCACATTTACCCTAAACTGAGCATTCACTAAATGTCCCTCCAATCCACAGCTGATTTCTCCTCCCACTCCTAACCAAGGCTAACACATAAGCAGCATTGATTTGGTCATGTCTGCTTCCTCTGCCACACAGTTGCGGTTCCCTCCAGTGGTGTAGGTCAGCTATGGCTCCAAATGGCAGGTTGCTACACATACCTCCCCAAACTGAGAAAGGAGGGTGAAACGGGCCGCATTTGTCTAAGATCAATTAGGTCAGCAGCCAACCACTGTCTCAGATGAGGCCTTATTAATTAGAGTTAACAGTGACAGCTAATTTGGCAGTGCTAATGGACTTTAATACAATCTTGTACTGCGTCAAGGGATGACTTGTGAAATTTAAGTTTATACATTTTTTTTTTTAAAGTTATGCTGATACATGCTCAGTTCACCAAAGAGTTTGAATGTGGGCTTTCCTCCAACGTAATGAGGCTGTCACAACTGAACACTTTCATTATGTGATCCCACAGCGCCACACACAGGATAGATGTTGTAATTCAACCTCTGAAATGATCGAGAGCACATTACACTTTGGGCAAATGTGAGATAGAAAACTATACATTCTCCTGAGCTCTCAATAACAGCAGTTCAACCAGCACCGGCTCTTGCACAATTTCAACTGAAACTCAGGACATTCTACAATGACACAAAAAAACAATATAAGAGATTCTTAAGAATTAAAGAAGTAAAACAGAAACTATGTGATTAAAGACAACAAACAGCACTCACCAATTCCGGCGTTGGCCCCAGTGATGACCACAACCACACTGGAGAGGTCACGGTCCTGTAGGACCTCCAGGGCAGATGTGTTGCCATCAAACCTCTTTGGCCTGACCTGTACGTCCTCCACGGTGAAGGCCTGGCGCGGGTCAAAGTAGGTGGTTCGCTTGTTGATGTGGCTGATGGCAGAGGTAATATGAGGATGTTATGCGGGAGTTTAAAACATAATTTCTACATATATATTCATCATTTAAATACATACAACATATATGAATAATTATTATGAATATAATTTAAAAAAGTTATGGAAACTAAACTAAAAACTAAAACTGAATTCATATCGGGTATGGAAATACAGGCCCAAGGGATATGAGTTTCATAAAGTTAGACTGTTTTTAAAAAAGCTTTTAAATTAATTAAAATATTCTTTCTTCCCAAGAAGTTTCAGGGACCACAACATTTACCTACAATAAAAGGCTGTAGCCTCACAACAGATATGAAGACAGCCTTTTCCATTCTTATTAATTGTACAGCATAACGAATGAAATGGAGAAGCTCTACGCTATCATTTCTCTGATTTGTCTACTTTGTTACTGCTACAGTTACAGAATTGACTTACTCCACATAGAAGATCTGTCCTTTATCATCTGTCTCTTGTTCCCATCCATATGGTAAATCTGTGCAGTATATTCAACCAGTGATCGTTAGACTCATAGCAATCACAGAAAACAGCACAACATCAAATGTACTTCGCAGTCTGCAATCTATGACACCTGACACACAGGGTACTCTACTATTGGGCTTTAAGTGGAATGTATTATATGGCATAACATGACATGTTGTAATGTTTTTAGAAAGACTTTCTTTAATGACAGAATGAATCAAACCTCCAGCACAGCGCTTTTTCTTCCCAGTTTTAGGATGCTCCCACTGTGTCTTCATGTCATCGTGACTGCCAAACAACAGACAGCAGATCAGTCAACACTGAACAACTCATGTGTTGCAGCCAGAACCTCTGACTGCTAAACACAAGTGCACAGAGTACACTCGCCTTCTGAGCACAGCACATACACACAAGCAGGCAGGCAGGTGCATTTACACCAGCACACTAACTTTCCACTGCATATTTTGACTGCAGTGTTTCTTAATTCTTGGCAGTCCCATGTGGATACACTCAAGAACGTAAGCAGGTCACTCTTTACTTTAACAGACTTGGCCTTAAGTTTGCTTACTTTGCATAGTACACCCATCCATCCTTTGTAGATCTCTCTTCCCAGCCTGGCGGCAGCTCGTCTTCGCTGTCAGTATCATCCATTCCGGCGTATGTCATAGCTGCCATAGCGTACAGAGGTAAGAGAGGATCAACAGCTCAAATCCCTTAACACAGTAAATAGGCGTTGGCCACAAACAGCATAAAAAGCTGAAATCTGGGGGTCGACTACGGAATTGACAATATTCACGTTGCTGTAATCCTACAACTGCACTTCCGCAATAATACTGTGACGATGTTCCGAAATGTATGGTGGGAAATGTAGTCATACAAAGTATATAGCAGTGGCTTTGGCACACTTCTTTTTTTTTTTAAATAGCTAGTTTAAAACTGACGTTGAACGTAGGTTCTGTTGAATTTATAATTTTATCACATTGGTATGTTGCATATATGAGTCATTTTGCAACCTTGTTATTAGCTCATCACAACACAACAACAGGGCTTTATGCTCATGCGTCTTCCTCATCAGACAAAATTCCTGCAAGGACTTCCGTTTCCTCATAGCAACCGGAACGCGAACAAACTGAATCATTTGGGAAAATGGTAAGGAGGGCATATCTTTTAACGGGGTTGGTTTTATTGAATTGATGCTGGTTGGTAAAAAAAAAGTGCATGGTATACCACAGTGTCATTCTGTTGCAAACAATAACGCGAATTCCTTGGCTTTGATTTAGCTATCTGTCATCTACTAACGTTAGCTAACGTTCCCTAGCAATAGCGTTGTCACCGTAGGCTAATTTTGAAGTAACACAAATCTTCAAGTCTTATAGCTAGGTAGCAGAATATTGCTCATTCAGTGTGTTTCTTTAACGTATTTGTCGACGTATTCTTACAGGCAGAAGTTGAGGAGACACTGAAGAGGATTCAGACACACAAAGGCGTTATTGGAACAATAGTTGTAAATGCTGAGGGTAAGTTAATGCATACCATTGCTCAGTTTGTTGGTCATTTCGCGATAAGCCCAGCTGGGCAAATATCTTAAATCAAGACTGTGAAAAAGGGAAGCTCTTTTGCCAGTTTTGCAAATTGATATGAGTTGTAGCAGCTTCTGTAATAAGTTGTAATATGCTTCTTGATAGTGTCTCATATTATTGTGTAGACCCTACTGCATATCGCTAACTGCGCTATAGTAATACTAGCAAGTACGATTGATCGTCTTGTTTTGTCAACTGTTAAGGCATTCCTATCAGAACCACCCTTGACAACTCAACCACAGTGCAGTATGCGGGACTCCTTCATCAGCTGACCATAAAAGCAAGAAGTACAGTGCGAGATATCGATCCTCAGAATGACTTGACATTTCTCAGGATCAGATCCAAGAAGCATGAGATCATGGTAGCTCCAGGTAAAAACTCTATCTAATACCTGTGTAAGGAAACGTGGTCTTCTGGTATCCGATTTTAATTACTGATTTATTTTCCTTTTTCAGACAAAGAGTACCTGTTGATAGTGATCCAGAATCCAAGTGAATAACATCACCAAGCTTGGCAAGAAAGAAAACATCCTTTGACATATGTGACCATACCCGTTTGTATTTATTCTTTTTGTATGCATATGCCTTGAAGTACACCTGTCAGTCCACTTGTTTTCCTGGGCCACCTTTTGAGATGCCTTCCTTGCTTACATCTCAGCTTTGCCTTATAGACCAATCCTCATATATGGGATGCTAATTCATAGTGAGGCCATCTGGACTTGTCTTTTCGAAACTAGGTATCAAAAACATGTATGTTCTTTTTGTTTGTTTTGTCATCTCATTTAAATGCTCACATGAATAAATGAACACTAACAAAATGTTCACTCCTCAGCTTATGCATTGTCTAAAATTGTGTGCAATTGGTTTAAAAGAATAGAACAATACAAACATGACTAGTAGCATTCATTCCTGCTGTCAGCTAAATCAGATTTAGGGTGCAGTGTTCGCACTTTTCTCCACTGAGCCAGAGATTAAGAACAAAATTGGTCAGACCACAGAGGCATTGTCTTCAGCTTGTGCTGCTCCTTCCCATGTTTGCCAAACACTAGAATTCCAGGTTTCCGTGCAGCATCTTTGTTTATTTTGCACCCTTAAAAACACATGGTTTCTGTTTTGTTGAGATGACATGATGATTGTTTGTTATTAGGAATTTGCTATGAGCATCTAGAAGCAAATGTGTCCGCCTCTCACACGTGTCCTTCATAATAACCAGTCAGACATTTCTGACTTGGGGCTCATAGTCGCCATGCAAAGGTTATTCCAGTGCATCTCACTTCCAGCTCATCAGTTCATGATGTTTATGTTCAACTCCACCTGCTGATAAAGGATTAAGCATCACTACACTTCCAACACCCAGGACCTGTATCTCTAGGCCTACCTGCATGTAAGCGTTAAACACATAACGTTGAGACATAATGCATAATGTTTTAGTTTTTCTTGTTTTTGACTTTTTATTGTTATTATTGCAGAACATCATGAGTCCATCATGAAAAGACACAAAACAGACCAGCATACAGGATCCAGTTTTGTCATAATGCAAGTCTTGATAAGACTAACAAAAACTCAGGCTGTTACAAAGTACAGTCTAGCCCCTCATAATGAGAGTAAATAATATCAGACTCGTGGATTAAGGACAAATAATAATGGACTCAAATTTAGAATATTTTTTTTTTTCCACAAGGATTATAGCCTGAGATTGTTTGATATCACAGGGACGTTAAATCAAAATATAACAACATAAAAAAATGCCTTCCAATATACCCAAGGCCTCCATTGTTAAGATAAATAGAATAAATTAATATAACTCATACATATATATCTAATGCTATTAAAATAATGTCTTTGAATGATTAACTAACTGTATCATATTATTCCACTTTACCCCTCAATTGTGTGTTACCCCTGCCAGACCACAGCATCTTGAAAAATGATTTCACATTCAGTGTTCTCAGATAAATGTAGAAAAATAAATTAGATTTTGAACTGAAATAAAACAGGAAACTCATTCACAGTGATCTGAGTCCATCCTGCTCCTCTCACACTTTGTATTTTTCTTTTGCATGCTCACTCAGGATACAGATGTGCTGGAGGTGGACAGAAACAAATCAAAGATGAGCTGGCATTATACACATCACAGTCCAATGGTACCACTTCAAAAGCCTGTAAATCACATTATTGTCAAAAGCTGCAACTTACGCTGAGGTCTCTGAAGTACTCGTTGTAGTCCAATGCATATCCCACAAGGAATTTATCAGGGACTTCAAACCCATAATCTGTAAAAAAAAGATATGCAACATCAGCACTAAGATCCAACACACTACACACAACAGATTCAAGAAATTCAAATGTAAAGTACCTGTACACTTAACCACAAACCAGAGTAGAGAAGCCAATGAAAACCTGCTGTAAATCCTGCCCGTTGCATGACTTTAACATAATGAAATACATTCCAATTGGTTAATGGCACTGCTCATTTACTGATTTGTTGCGTCCAATAAACGCATAATGGAACGTATTCAGTGGTAAGATATCTTGTGTCCTCATGTGTGTGCCAATTCTGGGGACAGTCTGATATGGTTGTGCTGGTGTTTGGTTTTACATTTAGTCATTTAGCAGACGCTTTTGTCCAAAGCGACGCACAAGGGAGAGAACAGTCAAGCTACGAGCAATAGAGACGTAGTGTAACAATAAATACTATTTTACATAAGAAATAGAAAAAAAAAGTGCAGGAATGTAACTCCTGTAAGTGCAAGTTAAGTTTTGTAGGTGCTGGTTCTGAGGTGGGTCGGGTGTTGACCATCTCTGTGTAGGGTTTATCTTTCAGCCACGACCAGACCGAGAGCTGAAGTCATGAGCAAATGACATCTGTGCTCCTGGGATGTACTTAAAAAGATTAACAGATTCTAGCCTAAAAGCATTGCATAATCACTAACAGTGGATGTCTGAACACAGTTGAACATAGTATTAGGGGACTGTCAGACAGAATGATTGTTAAAATGGAGTGAGCACAGAGAGCTTCTTTCTTTTTTTTTTTTTAAATCTCAATTCTGGAGTCTTTCTAGGACATGGCAGGCACAGAAGGTCACTCACAGTCAGGTCTGTATCCTGAACTCCTAGGTGTCCTCTTAACCAGGAGGCTGGAACAGAATAACATGGAGAATTAGTCAGAGCCTGAATGAATGCGCTCATCAAATGCAATCAAATGACTATTGATGGACCAGCTTATACAGCAGAGCAAATCACTATATTCAACTAAGGCTTCAAGGGACTTTTGCTGATCAAGGACTTGATTTTTAGTAAGCATTGTCCCACTGTTCATGAACAAAACCTGAAGACTATACCCAATATCAATCTCATCTGACTTATTGTTAGAGTCACTGTGACTTATGACTATAATACCAAGAAAGCCATCAAAATGATGTCAGCCTAGAACAGAGACCTCTCCTCTCGTTTCTGCCGCATACAGTCAGACCTTCCAGAAAAGCCCTTTTATATAAATGAAGCTGCCCACCACTAGAAGCTGGCCAACATTATCACAGTCACTTTGCGCATTCAGTTCACTGCAGGCCAACATTAGCTCAGTTACTCTGCACATTCAGCGCTGGCATCTTTTGCTTGGCATCAGTGTATATTAAGGCAGGAGACAAGATGCTGGCCTGCTGCCACAGCGTGAGTTAGTGGCACGGCAGATCAAGTCTAATGCTTCTCTCGGAGGCCCACATCATCAGGTCTAAACTTAGTGCAGTCGAAGGGGGGGGAGGAAGGGGCCGTTTAACCAGCAATACTCTCAGCAACCACTCTCGCGTTTAATTCCATCCTCTATACAGGATCCTCGTCATGTGACCCGGTCGCTCGTTGTGGTCAGATGCCCCGTCTCTTCTTTGGTCTGTGTTGTCAGTGTTTACATCCAAGCTTATACAACAAACGGGACCTTGCCGACTCCACATCCCTATACAAATAGGTATACGATAGGCCTACAATACAATGCATCTGGTATGAGTGTTCAGTGCTGGTAGTACCAGATGATCAACAGGAGGGGGGTCATACCTGACTACTTTCACCATTTTGGGATGATAGTCATTTAGCAGCGACAGCAGTGTTTCCATGGTTTTGCCCGTTTCCACAATGTCCTTAAACACAAACCAGAAGAAAGATAGCTGTAGCCACAACACATCTGACAGAAAAGAGAACTTGTTACCATATGTATAACAATCTTACCTCAACTATAAGCACATTCTGAGGAGACAAAGACAAATGCATCATAAGATTCAACCATAAGTTCAAGATCAAGTTCAAGAATGCTAAATGTTCACGACTGTGCAAGCAAACTGTAGCACACTCACTTTCCCTGTTAGTGCAGACAATTCATCGCCACCAATAACCTTCACTTGGTTTGTTGATTGATCATTCTGAGAGTGCAAAAGCATTTCAAGCACAGAAAATTAGAAAAGGCTCATGCACTTTGTGCTCAACATGTAATCAGTTTGGTTCCATACAACTGGGTGTAACATTATACTTTACAGAACAGACAGACCATACACAATGTATGGTAACACAATGTATGGTACTGCTCTTCAACAAGATTTTAACATTATACTTTACAGAACAGAGAGACTATACACAATGTATGGTACTGCTTTTCAACAAGATTTTAACATTATACTTTACAGAACAGACAGACTATACACAATGTATGGTAACACAATGTATGGTACTGCTCTTCAACAAGATTTTAACATTATACTTTACAGAACAGAGAGACTATTAGTAACACAATGTATGGTACCGCTCTTCAACAAGAATTTTCAAGTCAAGAAGGAAAAGAAAGAGAAATGGAGATGGGCACTCACTGAGTAGCTCTTAAGTCTAATGAAATCCACAGTCAATGGTACAGACTTATCGTTGTTCTGATTAAGTGCCTTGATGTAATCTAGCAGGTCGGCAAAGAATTTATAACCACCTTTCAGCACACAAAGAGCAACTATATGATGTCCTCCCATGTCTCGGATGATATCTCGGGCCAAGCGTTCAGTCCTAGGAAGCAATGCACAAAACTTAGAGGGGGAAAATGTTCACAGAGAGAAAAGAGAACAAGAGGGAAAGGCAGGTAGGGAAATCAAATGGCTTCACCTCGAATTTACAGTGTAAATAATGTCACTCCACTTCATTTCCGAGGCAAATGAGCTGCTATGCTCACACACACACACATGTTTCAATTCATGTAGGCCTATACATTAAAAGATGTTGTAGCTTAAAGGGTGTAAATGGGCATATTATCTGATTCCAGAATGTGCAACGTTAGTGCATCAACTGCCCACTACATACACGTAACCTAGTTAGATCACAATACAGGACACAATCACAATCCACTACCTATCCATGATGAGTCCGTGTGGAATAATGACACGATCTAAATCGTCCTCGTAGTGTTTGGGGACACAAAAGAGACCCAGCTCGTGTCCCTTTTCATCGTCAGATATCTGCAATGAAGAATACAAAGTGGGATAAGAATTCAAAGTCATTTCTTATCGCATGTCTAGCAGCAATTTCTAACCTCAACAGTCCGTGTGTAAGTAACTTGACAGCGTTAACCATGGCGTCGTCTTTGCGAAATAGGTTGTCCTGCTGCAAACTAACAAATACAGCAAGCTAGTACTATGGTATTTACGTGTGGAACTGTAAATATGGTGCATTGCAGCCTGGCAATGGTTACCTAGTAGGCTATATGTTACAACTCAACTTGCTTTCTAATATTATAGCCAATATTTAGCAGCGTCGACTCGTATGTAACAAGCCACAGGTAACGTAGCTTACTTAAAATGTCAATTCAAATAGTCGTGAAAGAATCATGCCTTATCAACCTTGACAGAGAAGACACGCTCGTTTGTCATTTTTGTAACCAGGATTGACAACCGCGGTGGTCATTTAACCGACGAAAGGTGTAACTTCAAATACATCAATGGCATAACACTGAAAACGCAGCATCTTACCTGTAGAAAGGACGCCATCCTTGCTGGAGCTCGCCCTTGAACTGTCAACTACGATACTGTTTGTGGAGTCATATCCGTCACAACAGGGGAGAGCCTTTACAGTTAATGTTACGCCTCCAAGCAGTGACTACTTAGCGCGGTCAAGGCTGTGTGATGCTCCCTGCAGTTTTAAAACCCTACGTCACAATCCAGTTTACCTAATAATCAGATTTAGACACTCCAACCTGTGCTTTGACTGGCTACCACTACGCATTTACCGACCCTTGGCACGCACATTTTCAAAAATTGAAAATGCGCCCGTTGTAAATCACTCGATTGTCATTTTTCATGTAATTTGTCATCCCTAGTCCTACACCACAATCCAGCCATACATTTCTCATTGAGCATTGGCCAATTTCATAAATTACATTGACTGTGCTTGTGACTGCCGAGCATTGACACGAGCAATTGTACAAGTAACCCATGTGATCAGTCCTTCCCAATGTTTTCTCTGTTTCTCTACCAAGCAGCATATGCTGTCTTTGTCAGTCCACATTTTGAGTATCTTAAATATTCGTGTCGCTGTCATTCCCAGACACACAGACAGAGAGAGAGAGAGAGAGAGAGAGAGAGAGAGAGAGATTCACACAGACACTCAGTCAATTAGCCCAACTGCCCCTGCTGGGCTCTTCTACACTACACTTGACAGCAAGATATTGGGCTCATGTACAGAAACAAAGTAAGTAGCCTAAATGAATGAATGCTCATCAAGGAACACTGACTTCTTTTCACTGTCAGACATGTTTAGACTGGCGTTCCATACCAAGGTGTTACTAAGTAATCGGATTTCTTCTTTCAAGATTGTGTAATTTCTAACGATCTCAGACAGTCTCTTGAACCTTCATTTGACAGTCCTTATCTTAAAGCCGCAGGTACACAACTCCTCACCAGTGCTCGTGCCTCCTGTTCTGCCACCAGCAAACCCAAATGGTAAGGGCATCAGTACACAAACATACTTTAGTAAGGGTTCAGACACCACAACCAATTCACAGGAATTACCTTCAGCATTACCCTTATTCAAACAGTCAACGAGTAACTAACTTTCCTCTGTTTAATTTTTTTTATCAGATTTCTAAAAATTCTTTCATGAAATGTAAATATTCGTTGCTGTCTAGGACAATTGCAAGTAATGAAGCATGATCCACGGAAGGAATAGGGCGGGTCTTGTGTCGTAAACAAACATCTTCTTGGAAAAGTTAGCCTTTCCTGAAGGCCAGGGAATATCCCAGTACAATATTCAGCATTCCTGACGTTTTCCTGAAGATGGACAAGCTGCTGTTTGTGCCCCTCCCAAGTTATTGAATTTTCTCAACAGGGACCAAGGTTAATAATTTCATCAATTTTTTTTAATCAACTGCAACATGAGACCCATTAATGAACACAATCTAAGAAATCGGAGGCACATTGCTCATTAGCTTTGAGGAATGAGTGAATGAGCTATTTGTTTGGGTTTATGTGGCTAAATTGGTAGAGGATGGTGCTTCCAAGGCCAATGTCATGGGGTAATTTCCCTCAGAGCACAAGCACTCCACCGCCTCACTATCCTGTCAGATTAAGGCATCCTCAAAATGATTAATCAGTGTGTGGCTATGTACTGAATGAAGGGTAGATGACTACAGTTCATTGCTGCCAAGCACCCTGCCTCTAGTGGCGAAAAGGCCTAATGGCAGCTTGTCCATTCAGTGAGTGAAATGCTCCCTTTGCTGGTTCAGGGAAACCATTTTAATTAATTTCACTACCATTAAATAAATAAAATGAGCTCCTAAATAAAACTAATGTCTGAGATTCCATGAGGTACTAAAAGTATACATTTAACTACAATTTAGGGAGTCTATGCGTTAATCTATCTTTACTTAAGAAGGAGAGAGAAGATGTGAGATCTATCTTTATTCATAGAGATAGCAGCATAGTTTACAGAAATATAATTGCAAGAGTATACAAATGTTCATATTAAAGCAAAATACATGTATATTTATATGTAAAATTTAATAATTAGTTCACATGGTTGTTCACATGATGGTTAACACACACAAAAACACACACACAAACACACACACACATACACTCACACATGCCCACACACATTCACGCGTAAACGTTGCCTCCATAAGGTCCAAAATGATGGACAAATTCACGTCAAGCAAATGACAACCAAATAAAAAAGAAAAAATATATATATATATATATTTCAAAAACATGATGACACTCAAATACACATACACACACACACTCATACACACAACAAGAGCATACAATCTGCTGGTGGCAGGGCAGAGTTTCTACTTTCATTTGTATTCAGAGGTCAAACTGTTCACAGACTCCACGTATCAAGTGCCCACCTCAAACAAACATCAGACCACTTCACCAGCCTCTCACAGATATCAGAGCATCGCCACTTCACCTCCTCACTTCCCTTCTTCTCCCCCATGCCAAGCAATCTCACCAAGGCAACTACAGATCTGACAGACAGACAGACTTCTTCTTCTTCTTCTTCCCACTTACGGTTCACTCCGACTGAGCTGCATAGCAGTTTCAGGAGATGGTCACATGCACTTCAGTCAGTCACTAAAATGCCTAATCCAAAATGGGTCAGTAACACCAAGAGAACAAAACCCACACTAAATGTTAATGTTGTTTGTTATCTTTTGAACTATTTTGTTTTCTTTTTTTTTTTTTTTTTCTTCTCCAAGTTTAACGACGAAATCTAATGTTTTGAATATCTAGTATATACAAAAGCTTCATAAAAAGTATGAGGGCAAGGCTTGCGAAGGCACAAAATACTTCAAGAACAAACAAACAAAAATATTACGTATACTAAGTGATAAACATGTTTTCAACTCGACAAATGTTACAATGGTATGAAAGAGATTTTACTTTTTTCTGTTCTTCGTGATCTTAAAATGCAAAGATGACTTAAAATAACAAAAACGCTGCAAAAGACATACATCGAAGTAGTGACATCATCATGGTGAAATAAGAAAAAATATTTTTAAAAGGATTTCGATTTTGAACACAAAGGTTTTTCTTTTTTTTCTTTACGCTCTGCTGCCATAACATCTTATACAAATAGAGTGTAAAATCATGGGTTGGTCCAGAGTTAGATGTAGTGTCAATTTGATCTCTCCTACACCGTGAGGTAATCAAGCACATTCTCTCTAACACTCTGACAACCAGAGTGGCTTTTTCAGGATCGGTTTGTTGGTTGGTATGTTTGCTTGTTTCTATGGCTTGCTTGCGGTCCCCGAGCCAAATGTGCTTAGCAGTAAACACCCCCCCCCGTAGGGTCATCTCACTGGACGCTGACAGGAGCTCTACAAAAGGACAACAATCACAGTTTGGGTGCACAGTGATGGCGATAGCCGCACTGTCTCGCATCACAGAGCTGACACTGAGCTGAATGCAGCCGTCGGACCGTCGACACAGGGCTATTCTGCACGGGTTAACCCCCTGGGCGATCTTTCTCGTTTTCCTGTGTATGCGTGTTACAGTATGTCTATTTGGTTCAAATGTACACAGTACATTTCATCATTTCACCTTTATGAAAAAATACTGCATCTCGCCCCCCCACGCTCGGGTGAGGAAGTACAGACTCATCAGGAACAGAATGATCAATGTACAGGTTATGGACAGAGGCCACACACAGCATGACCACTAGTTTTGTCTTCTCGTCTCTTATAAAGTCAGGATAACGAATGTATGAAAGCAATGAAGAAAGGACAAATGGAAACGACAAGAACACCTGACGTGGACTTCTCACTAAAGTTAGCTATAAAAAAAATGTTTAAAAAAAAAAAAAAAAGACTTTGTGACATGCATGTTATAAAAAAAAAGAAAAAAAATGACATGGTCTTGATTCTGAATGAAAAATGAGAGCTGTAAACGCACACATATGTACACAATGCTGGATACAAGACAGGGCTGGACTCACACACACACACACACACACACACACACACACACACACACACACACACACACACACACACACACATATACACACACACACACGCAAGTCACTTTAAGTCTTTTCTAGCACTGCTGGACATGACGGCCCAAAAAACTGGATGTCCCCGAGATGGAGCTCGAGATGGAGCCTGAGATGGAGCCCGAGATGTGGCACTAACTTTAGTTACCTGGATGAAAGGGTTTCTGCCTGGAAATCTGGCACTAACTTTAGTGACCTGGATGAAAGGGTTTCTGCCTGGAAATCTGGCACTAACTTTAGTTGCCTGGATGAAAGGGTTTCTGCCTGGAGAGATCCAGAGATATGTTGACTCCCCTCACAGGACCTTCTAGGTTAATGTTTTGCTATTATTTTTTTGAAAAAAAAGGAGAAAAAATAAACATAAAACCTACGACTGATATGACTGGAAATGTAAACATCACAACAAGTGTCCATAGTAACTACATGTGGCACCTCAACGTAGATCAGAAATGGTTGCCAATGTCTTAAAAAAGCAAGAAAAGGTTCATTCTGCTGGGTGCTCTCAGGATGAGCCCTCCCCTCAAATCTCCTGTTTCTGACACACAAAAAAGCCACGTCAAATGAACATCTACGCCATTCACTAGCACTACAGAAACACACAACTCTGTTAAATAGCGATATGCTGTATATCCATCCTTCTATTAAAACAAAACACACACTTATACATTATGTATACATTGTACACGCAGTACTCATGTGTTTGTGTATGTGCACAAATAGACGCAAGAGTGCTGAGCTGATAGCCCCTACAGATGCACACAAAAGCAGTATGGCCTACTTCTGACTGGAATGAATGAGAAGCTATGTACCGAACCCTTCTGTTATCTGTTAACAGGGGCTACTTGAATAGCTAGCCTCATCTTACAAGAAGTCATGTACTGACAACAAGGAGCACACACCCACCCACACAAACACACAGATGTACACACACACTCTCACAGGAACACACAATACAAAAAGATTTACAAAACAAAAAATAGACCA
>NW_024880363.1:0-24996 GCF_900700415.2 Clupea harengus
TCCAGACCACTGCTTTATGGTGGAAATTAAAATGTCAGTTCAAACGGGGGGCCGTAGGATTCATTATTTGGCCTAGGATTCAAAGTGATTCAACTTTCAAACATTGTCTGTTCGACTCTATTTCATGAATGTATCTCTGGCTTTTTTGCCAAAAGCTTTAAAAGCACAGACGCATCGGACTCTTACAGCTAAATCCAGTGTGCATTTCAGGATTCAAACATGCTCCTCCGTCTTCCCTGACAAACCAGTGCAACAGCATGGAAAATATATTATTCCACTTTCCCAACATCTTTGGAAGCAATGCAAGTCATTCCAAGATGACAGTGAATTCTCAATCCAGAACACATTGCCGAAGATGACCAAAAGTACGAGACTAAGTCGAGGAGAGCAAGTGCCAAAGGGAGAGAGAGGAAAGATATTAACCGAGAAATCACAGTCTCATCTCGGCCTTGTCGGCACATGGATCGCCATGTGTGGAATTCCAGTGCGTCACTTTGGCGAGATGGACGACCCCAGAATTAAACCCAGCGGAGTTAAACATAGTAGAGGAAGTGTCTCTCCAGCTCCTCTTAGCAGTGATGTATTGCGGCGGTCTGTCACGGACAGAGGCCGTAAAAACCTTTGAGCATGCAGAAATTTGTTTTACAAGCTGTGCTTCGCTCACCCACCCAGCCAGCTGCTCATAAATTCCTCTGCTGTGGGTACATGCAGTCTCTCTGTCAGATAAAAGGGCAAAGCTGCACAAGATGGACGCCTCACAGATCTCTCCGTCCATAGTCGAAAAACTTTTAACATATTTTAGCCTTGAGACATGCTCTTGCTTATTTGTGTTGAGTTTTGAGTTGTGTCGACGCAAAGCACCTCTTTTGACATAATTATCTGAATTATTATTAATTTATCATCATATTATATGACTGGTCCTTCATACCACATTTTACACAGCTTTGAAGCCTGTTCTTGCCTAGTTGTATTGGGTTAAGACACAAAGCACCTCTTTGACATTATTATTTGAATGATTATTAATATATCATCATCATATGATGCCTGGTCCTTCGTAGCCTGCGTAAGTGAGAACTAAGTCATCCTACAGAGTCGTTAAGAATACTTATAATAACTTAACGACTCTGTGAGAATGGTATCACGTATAGATCATTCTGGTGGCCTGATGGCCCAATTGGAAAAGATTTACAGTGCGGGCCCCAAATAACTGGTCTGACAGCAGCATAGCAACAGGAATCCCTCTGAGGCGAAGCACAGCTGGTGCACTAGATCTTCCAGAGGGTCGAGTAAATGGGTACATGTCTGACTCAGACGTACAACACAACCCTCCTGAAAGGGCATTGGGATTTTAATGTTTGCACGTGTAATGGCGCTGGTATGGAAACAGCCCCTTGCGCAAATGCTGACACAATGACAACAACAATGGCTGATGAACCAGGCCCCACTTGAAGGCATGTGTTTGTTTTTTTGTTCCCTGGGCTCTTTTCACGCTGTTTGTCTATCTGGCGCCATCTAGTGAGAACAGCATTAACAACGACTCACTATTAAAATTCTTGTTACAAAAAAAAAACCCACAATCTCCAAAAACAGAATCAATCCATCATTGTCTCCAATGAGAGTTTACTTAACATAAACATGGTAGAGCCTATGATTTAACATAGACATTTTTAAATATATCTATGCATTAACTGATGTGTGTAACCAACGACTGAAAAGGTCTTTGTAATGAGGCGTGTAATAACAGCACATATTCTCTGTTTAAAATGGCATCACGGAGCGTCTCGTTTTGGATATCCGTAGAAGTGGCAAGCGGTTTGGCTTGGGCTTGACTCTGTCTTCCACTTGACATTTATCATGGCTTAAGGCTAGAATCTAGTGCTCAGCTCACGCTCACAAGTAAAGGTCTCGTGTCCCGCTCTTGGTCCCCTCAGTGGATTTGGCCCTAGTTTTTCACCCACGCCCAGACGAATAACCGACAAAGTAATCTCAGTCGGAAGGGAGGGGGTAATAATGTCGCTGATTGTTATGGGTTAAGGGCAAGGCAATAGACGAATGATCAGATGGTGAAGCAGCAATGTTGTGAAATTACAGAATTAATGGGGTGCTTTCTGGTTTTTATTGATGGCGGTTTGTGACACCCTCTTTAAAGTATACAGCAATACTTCAAGCAGTCGTAATTGCTTATGAGACAAGAAGTCAATTGGTTGTACTGTTCTACAAAAGGATGCATCTGAGCGGAAGCTGCTTATTCGGTTTATTAGGTAAATATGTAACTTGTGTTTATACTGCTTCGGATAGGACAGTAGATTTAATGTGGACTTAAAGGGGCATATCCTTGGGGCTACGCACAACAGTCTGAGTTCAAAAAGGTGGATTTCCAGACAAAGATGGCACAAAAAAAGAATCAATAGAACGAGGGCAAACACAGCCAGTCATCACTAAATTGAAGTCTCCCAGAGCAAAATGAAGTGGCCTTGTGGGAAGTTAAAGAATTGTTAATCTTTATCGCCGACTTCGTAGATGGTTTATGGCACTTTGAACAGCAGTTCTGAGACAGAACATCCATACCTTCGCCGGGGGTGGGGGGGGTTACAGCTTTATTACGCTTTGTCTAAGAGCCCAGGGAGACTTAATTGAAAGGAGGAGACAGAACAGTCAATTGATTTAAGGGCGGGGGACGGAGGAGCAGGAGGGGGCGAGAACAGCATGTCATCATCTCGGAGACTACTTTACAGCACAGGGGGCCTGCCCTCCATTTTGATCTTCTGTTAAAGAAGAGACCGGCGACCAATTTGCACCACACCCCACCCCCCACCTCCAACCCCTCCACCCCCACCGACCATCTGACTCGCGCTTCACACCTGTGTAGAGGTCGTTGCCGTGGCGCCGGAGCCACGTGAGCGCTAGAGGTCACCAGAAGGACTCCGGCAGGCAGGCAGGCAGCGTCCGTCCGCCGCATGAGCTACGCTGACAGGACCCTGCCCTGGATTTATGGTCGCCGTGACGACCGGCTCCCTGCTTCCACTGATAAGGCCGCGGCATCCGCGGTAATGGCCATCCAGGGAGGCATAAGTCACCCAGGAAGGAGGCAACACCAGATCAATAGATCACTGCCGATTTCTCATAAGGCCCCAGAAGCCATTAGTGAAAGGGATGCCTTTGTTTGTCTAATGACAGATGCCCCTTTGAGGGTGAGGCGGGGGTAGTGAGGTATTAACGAGGGCCATAATGAACACATATTATGGGTCACTATGACGCCTCATCTAAATATTTGCCCTGACTGTTGAAAGCTCCATTTACCTTTACAGGTTAATACACTTTAGTGCTGTTGTCGTTTGGCTAAGAACGCTCAGTCAGACGGTTGCTCAGAGAAAACACAAGAACGCAGTGTTCCTGTACCTTAATTGA
This sequence comes from Clupea harengus, assembly GCF_900700415.2. NCBI lineage: Eukaryota > Metazoa > Chordata > Actinopteri > Clupeiformes > Clupeidae > Clupea > Clupea harengus. The sequence goes on from NW_024880363.1 coordinate 3,409, forward strand.
TAGAGCCTGTCCCTGACCAAGGTCACGGGTTTCATTTCCCAGAACATCAACACATGTACTGATAAGAAGGCCGGTATACATTTCTTGTAATGTATGGCCCTATGGATAACGGTGTCAGCTTAATGAGAAAAAGTCTATATGGATTCAAAACATGAAATGTAACCACAAAGGAGTTAATTAATAGTCCGCGTCCGTGTGTGTGTGTGTGTGTGTGTGTGTGTGTGTGTGAGTGAGTGAGTGAGTGAGAGAGAGAGAGAGAGAGAGAGAGAGAGGAAGAGAGAGAGAGAGATGCCTTAATATTTAAGTAAATCTGAGCGGACCTAACTGAACTGGACTAGCTGTAGTGACCCAGGCTGGACAGAGAGAGTGGAGTCCATCTATAATGAAAGCCCTGTGAGCCACGCCAAGCCAATGGAGGGTTGGGGGGTGAGGGGCGGGGGGCGGGGGGGTCTGTGACTCGTCCGACAGCCCGCAGTGCAGTGCCCTCTGAGATGCATTAGTTCTAATCTTAAGAGCATTCAAACGCAATTACCCCGGCACATGTGACAACTCCAATCTAGGACAATCCCCCATTAAATTCTCAAGGCAAATGCATATTGTTGCCATCACTGCAAGACTGGCCTCTCAGGGCCAATAAGGGATAATTTGTTGTAACAGTGCATTACTGTACGGCGAAGACGAGGCACAGCCAGTGCAGGACTACAGCCGAATGCTCAATGTGCCGACGGAAGATGAGGGCATAAATTAGTGTATTAGGACGGCGGCACATGCGTTTTCACAATTAATACATTCCACCACATCGAGTTGTGATTTAATTATGAATTATGTAAATGGTTGCGATACATTATTCATACATCTATTAGCCGGAGAGAGAGAGAGAGAGAGAGAGAGAGAGAGAGAGAGAGAGGATGGGGGAAATGTACTTTTGTGGAATGGTCATGATTTCCTCTTAGGCTCCACCAAAACCACACAGGACAGGAGTGAAAAGGGAAACAGCTGTGATTGATCCAAACATGAAGGCAAATTGTGATCCAAACATCACAAATGGGATATTAGTGAAATGAAATGAATCCATTTCATTGCAAAGGCGCTTTTTGGACAATGATACCATATCTGGCAGAAGTATGCACAAACCTACCTTACAATACTCACTCATCGTTGCACAAGAAGCCATCTTAAATGTAATACAGTGTGCGTAAGACATGCATTGTACTTATGTTTGGTCTTGGAGGCAAGTCTAAATGAGAATATCTCCCAAGAGTAAAAAAAAAGGGCAATTCCCTTAGATATAATACTGTTCTCAGAGGGGTCTATACTTGAAGAAAAGAACACTTTCATCTGGTCGTCAAGAGAACTGCCTGATGAGGGCTGTTAGATCAGCCTGTCAGCTGGCGCTTTTGTGACTCAGTCAAATCACCCACTCAGCTGCCAGTCAAAGCGTGAGGCGCCCGCTGCCAAAGTCCAGCTGTCTGCTCGATGAGACAAGACGAAAACGGCAACGGATTGTATCTCTCCCTCGTGGAAGTAAGGAAGAAGACAGAAAGATCTAAATCTTCTTCTTTTTGTGGATGACGAATGAGACGCATGTCTCGTCTTAGCTCTAAAACAACTTATGTCATGGTTGCTTTTAAGTTTGAGAGAGGTTATAGTAACCTGTAAACACTCATAAGACGCAGGATGTACCCAGATGGCAGGTATTATTGTGATAGCGTTAGCATTGGTGGAGCATATTTGGAATGTACAGGAGTTGTAGTACAGTGGACACACGTGTGACATATGCCAGTGATGTTTACCTCAGCAGTAGGGGCTTCTACATGTCCAAAGTTGTGTAAAGAAGACAACATGTTGCAAAAGCTTTCCTCGGGCCTGCCTGGAGTAGGAACTCTTTCCTCTGGAGTTTTTTTTTTCATTTGTTGGTTATAATGCATCAGACCCCTGGATCCTCAAGATGCAGATGCCTATGAAAACATAGTATATGCAACACTGTTCAGCAGTTCAGGAACCACAGAAATATACCAGGACCAAACCTGTGGCCCCCTATACCTCAGAGGAACTACAGCACACATTCAAGACCATAGATAGAATGGATAGAAAGCCTGATAACAAAATGCCAAGTCTGCAGAGACTGAGGATATCAACGCAAGAACAGCTGCTGAGACATCTAGTGCAACTGAAGTGTGCTTCTTAAATGGGCTGAAGTTTCTCCTAGTTAAGTCTTTTCTTCCCTCTAGTGGCCATCTGTAGGTAATTACAGGCAACAGGGTTACTGGGGCTCCTAGGTATGGCCGAAATACATGACATTTACATTTACATTTACATTTAGTCATTTAGCAGACGCTTTTGTCCAAAGCGACGTACAAGGGAGAGAACAGTCAAGCTAAGAGCAATAAAAAAGCATGGTGTAACAATAAATACTACTTTACATGAGAATTAGAAAAACAACAACCTAGAAAAGAGGAAAAAGAAGTGCAGGAATGTAACTGCTGAAGTGCAAGTTAAGCGCTAGTCAGGTGCCAGTTAGGAGGGGAGGTGCTCTCTGAAGAGTTGGGTCTTCAAAAGCTTCTTGAAGGTAGAGAGGGACGCCCCTGCTCTGGTAGTACTAGGCACTATGACCCACAAAAGGAGTCAAAGTGTCTTTCTTGCCATATGTACCTTGTAAAGACCTTGTACCTAATTACCCTATACTAGGAAGAAGGGAGTCTCACATGAAAACATAAAGATCTGAACAAAAATGGTGGCACGATCATGAAAAAACAATATGTAATGGCATCAATGGAATATCATTTGTTATATTCTTTATTTTTATTTATATTATTATTTTCATGTGTAAAAGACATGGTTATCACAGCTATCAAGCAATATAATGTTGTCCACAGTCCAAACATGAACTTTCAGATCAACACCCCACCCTCCTTAATACTGCCTTTCCCAAGGACATAATGCTTGATCTTGACCTTAAGCTCATGTGTGTTTTGGCAGATGAAAGCAGATAGTGTATCATAATTTCCCAAGGACATAATGCTTGATCTTGACCTTAAGCTCATGTGTGTTTTGGCAGATGAAAGCAGATAGTGTATCATAATTAGATTAACTGGTGTGATGTTGTGTGTCGAAGAATATTACATGCTATGGTCTCTGATGCCTTCAATCTCCCTCTACCAACCATCATGTCTGCAGGCCTTGCCTGGAAAATCCCATGATGTCTCCTGTCCAGTATATGTCCTAAGGGGAGAGAAAATTAAAAATGGGAATTTTGTGTCGGTGACATGTTATCTAAGACAGGTCCAAATGTATGAATACAATTCTTCAGTTGAATCTTTTTACTGGAAGTAACAATGCATGTTCTCTTTTTTTCACTCCATGTCTGTTTGTTGTCTTATTTGTTTTGTCCATGTTGTTTGAAGTTTAGTGCATTTTTATTTTAATCATCCAGTCACTAGGAAATTACACACATTATGAGATTTCTAAATATTTGTCAGACTATACATTTCAATCTACTGCTTTCTTTCTTTGATATGCTTCTTTATTCGGATTCATATTAGAGCTTTATTTCTAGGATAATACTACATGGACTCAGTGTGGTGTATGCTTAAAGAATGGGTTGTAACATTAAACAGTTATACAACCATTGTGTGAATCATACAATTATTTAATTAAATTGCCTTTTGAACTGCTAGCTACAGTACAAGGGCTTCATAAGTGATCTTTTAATACACATAAATTGAGTGCTGAGTTGAGTTGAGTGTTGAGCAGCTGCCTTAAATAACATGTGACAGTGGTCAGTAATACCACAGTGGAAGAATTAACAGAAATCCGGGCACAATCTTTCATGGTTGTAGCCTTGTTAATGCCTGAAGCATTAATTCAGTTTAGTGTAATTCCTGACAATGCTGCCACCCATCCGCAAACGCCTGAAGGATCATAGACATACATATATATTATATATTATATATATATATATATGTCTATGTGAAGGACACCATACTCACAGTGTTCATGAGTTCATGGCTCTTCCTTGCAGCTGCTCTATTCTATCCATATGTGTAGTTAATTGGCCTTCATTAGCTTTTACAGTTTATTATTACAGACCACGTAATTGACAGATTATATTAGATAATAAGGATACTGTGCCTAATTAATAGTTAACACATACCAGATTAGATAATGTTGGTGAATATAGATTAAAATATGCAATAAACCAAAATCACATACTGTGCTTACTTACTACGGAATAAGTGAACAGTCACAATAACATCCATCTTGATGCTCATTGGCAGGTCATCCTACCTTTTCTTTTTGAAAGAATGTTTGAAAAGCTGACATCCACAGCATTTTGAAATGTATTTGCTGTGACTGTAAAAGGAATGACCACAAAGACAGACATTCTTTGAAAGGTCATGCTGTTGCCCATTGCAAATGATCATGTTCCTATCAGACTGTAGAGGTCACTGCCACTATGAAAGTGTATGATTCATGATGACACAGCAAAATTATGATGCATTGCTTAAAAATGATAAATGTGACAACACGTTACAAATTGTGTACATTGTATAAAATAAAGTTTGTAATTTTCTAGGTTCTCCTATGATTACTGGGATGTTTTCTCTGGCTGTCGCTTTGAAAAGGAGGGGGATATGTGACTAAAAGCCAAACAGATGATATGGGTGTTCTAGGCGCCAATCGCCACGGGTTGTCTGGTCAGAACAAATGATGTCAAAGTGCCGATGACAATGTAAGAACTGTATTTATTGACACACTCTCTCAAGCCATGAATGCCAGGATGAACATGAAGAGGATGAGGATGAACTGTGTGTTGAACCGTGATAGAGGATGAACATTGAACCGTGAATATTGAATAGAATGAACCGTTCTTTATTCTCAATGACGCAAGAACGGCAAGAACGAACGTGAATGTCTCTGATTGTGAAACGTCCGATGAACTTCTTGATGGTGACGCTCTCCCCCAACTTCTCTTGATCAACAAACTGGACAGAGGTGGGTCAGACTTATATAGGGGTTATGAAGGGAGCCTTGACACTGCGCTTGGGGTAACTAGAAACGTAGTACATTCCCTGTGCAAGTGCACCTCATGCACCCCACCCGATTGGGTGACCTCTCTGTGGTCCCCAAGTCTCGTGAGTGGCCTGCACAACGGGGTGCACAGCTGGATGGATGCCGCTGGTAGCTGCAGCCTTCTGAACACACTTTGTTCTCAATGTATTGGAAGGCATGTCTCTACAGATTTATGACAACACAAACACAAGGAGAACAGAATTACAAATGTGACATTCTACTGTGATGATTTAGGCGTAGGCTACTTATTAAAATATTTAGATTGACATGGCTTTGTCATTTGTCATGATGTTTTCCTGCCGTTTCAGTATTATCAGGACTGTTTGGCCACATGACTTTTTTCATCCTGAAATTCAAAATCGGTTAGTCACGCGTTAAATGTTTTCTGCTCCACCTCCCATCGGGGAGCCATTTTAACTGGAATCCTGCACTCATCACTTCACATAGGCAGGCTAACGGTCCAGCTTCTGGAGGATCACAAAGGACATTTGGGTGAGTGCATGACCTTATAATACAGCTTCTGTATCGTAGCCAAGACGAATGTGGAACCTCTACATTTAATATAGTCCTAAATTAGAACCTCTACATTTCATATAGTCGCAAATTAGCAAACAGCCAATTGTATGTAAGGATATAATGCAATATAATGATGTCAAGGGAGATACTAGTTTAAAAATCTTCAGAGGATTCGTTGTCATTCTCAGATGATGATAATAAAGATCCAAACTGTTACATTAGTGACATTAGTTCGCCTATTACTAATTCCTGGTAGGTGAAAACCTACTTGGCAGTAAAAAACCTTTCTGATTCTATAGAAATCAGTACATGGGGCGTTAACAGGTGGTTTGCTTGCACCGGATTGCTCACCCAGGCTACGATGAGATGAATGATGGCGTTTCGTTTCAAAAGGAAAATGAAGGGAACAAGGGTTAGTGAAAGCCAGGTAAATGTTCTGGTTTTGAGACAGCGATACCCAAATTGCGGGGTTGTAAAAGCCACAGTTGCTGGAGCACATGAGCAATCATGTGATGAACAGTAACGTATCTCTGACTATAGCTCGCAGGCTTTTACCACAAGCGCCCTAATATACGCGCCCCAATAAGGACAGTCGCTCTCTCTCATTGTGATCTAAACAAAAAATGGTTACAGCCACTTCAGGTGGACGGTAACGAAGTAGGAAACAAACTTCAGATGAAGTAGGTAACGAGTATATCGTATAGTCCTTGGTGTATGACTGCTAACCGGTAACAATGTCGCTTCAGAATGTCAATAAAGAAGCCTTGATTGGCTCTGCAGCACTCGGAGTTGTCTTTGTTGCGGGTTATTACATAGGTAAGGGTCAGTTAGCCTCCATTTGTGTGTTTCTGTACTTATGTCAACCTTAACTCACAAGCTTAGCTAATGAACCCTTTCTCTTAACCTGAAGCAAATATGTCGGACATTCTCATTCGTCACTGACGACCAGACTTATGCATGTTAATAACTCATATTCTTGTATCAAAGGCAAAAGAAGATCAAAATACACCAGTATGGATATTTTCAAGAGCCACAGTGGTGCAAAGGACAACCCATTGATGCAATATGTGCTCAATAATTCCCTGAGGGAGCACCCTGTCCTGAAAAAGCTGAGATTGGTAAAACTCACATTGACATAGGCCTGTCTACGTATGACAAATTCATGGGATTTCACAACTTTCTGACTGCATGAAGGTGAATGTAGAGATACCTATAACACACGTTGTTAAGCTTTTCATTTGCACGATGTACATTGCAGAGAACGATGGAACACTCCTTAAACTTCATCATGGTGGCTTGCGAGCAGTCACAGCTCATGGCGAACCTGGCAAGGCTAATAAAAGCTAAAAAAGCCATTGAGATTGGTGAGTAGCCTGAATACTTCCAAAGAATATTCCCCCCTTGGGCAGTTCTGTCAGGTTATGTCATTCACATATAAAACACAACATTAAAATTAGCAACAATTAATTTTGCACCTGTGCAATGTCATTGATCTTATGTGATTATACAAGCTTATAAGATAATGTGGCAGATCAGGACATAAACAGATTGCAAGTCATATAATATTGTGGTGTGTGTGTGTGTGTGTGTGTGTGTGTGTGTGTGTGTGTGTGTGTGTGCTCTCTCGGTATACAGGTGTGTACACTGGGTACAATGCCCTGAGCATCGCCCTTGCCCTACCTGACGACGGCCGACTGGTTGCCTGTGATGTCAGTGAGGAATTCACCAACCTTGGCAAGCCCTTCTGGAAGGAGGTGAGATTCAATCAGAACTGATATGGACAAGATCCTCTTAACCTGTCAACGGGAATAATTTACATTTTATCAATTTTGTATTTACACAATTATATTTCTAGAACCAACCTGGATGAAATGCTGCACCACACCTATGATATAAAACAGTAGCTGTTGTGAAAGTACTCAAGTAGTTGACAGTGAATTGTCATATATAAAATATATTTGTTGTGACATATTTAGGATCTAGGATGTAGTTGGATTGTTTGAATGGAAAGCTTGTAAGAATATAAGAATAATTGCTTGTGAAAGTCTCTACACAAACTCAAGTTACAGTGTTGCCCTTTGCTGTGTTTGCTTTGCAGTGGAATGCTTAACCACAGGTAACTGCCAAAGTTAAGGAAGCATGAGTTATGCATGAACATGGAATTGTCATCAATACTCTTGAAGTTTCGTTCGGAAACAATCAAGTTTGCTCTTGATCTCTCATCTGAACCATTGGCATTTGTTGCCAGGAGGTTTAAAGATAAAAGTCTCATGGGGCAAACTGAGTCACTCCTATTTGTTTCTTTTCAGGTTAACCATTAATCTGCTTGCTGAACCTAATGGATTTATTGCATAGGCTACAGGCTACATGGCTCTGTGCAAAAGCAAAAGCATGTAACTCACTAGATAGCATGGTGTGATAAGTCCATACCACTTCACAGTAACACCTCCGTGTCAGTGTTGAGAATGGAATGAAATGTATTAGGAAATCATAAGGACATTATTGAAAGTGCTGGTGACACTGCTAGTTTCTTCTACCATAAAGTACCAAGTACCATTCAGTAAAACAAACAAATTAATCTGGCGTGCCAAACAGTGTGCTTATTGCTGCCTTCATGGTTGGTGTTTCAAACTTACGTAGTCATAAATATTTAATTGCAAGATTGTTTAAGTGCTGTATGCCATAGATGACAAACAGGCTATTGTCGTGCCAAGGAAATCAAATCAGTATTCAATTCTAAAATGATATTTAGATCAGGCATTTTAGGAGGCAGCTAAAAGAAAGGGAGTAATATGATTATGGAATAAGATCCATGGAGACGCGTGGATGTCTGTCTTCCTTTACACTTTCTTGGGCTTTGATCAATCCACCATTTACAAAATCGAAATGTATGTTTGCCAACCATGTTTGCCAGTCCATCTTGCCTGTGTCACTAACCACATTTCCTGGAGTGCTTCACTGATTGCATCAGACTAATATCTGTTCTCTCTTGTACCACACCTCCAGGCTGGAGTTGAACAGAAAGTGGACCTGCGCTTACAACCTGCTTTGAAAACCCTTGGTAATGCTGACTAAAATCAATCAGTATCAAAATGATACTATCAAACAAATTGCGAAACCAAAATAGCCACTTAATGTTAAACACAATCTCTTCCTCTACATAGATGACCTTCTAGCAGCTGGAGAAGGAGAGACGTACGACTTCATCTTTATCGACGCAGATAAGGTCAACTATGACAACTACTACGAGAAATCTCTCCAGCTTCTGAGGAAAGGGGGCATCATAGCAATTGATAACGTGAGTTGCGTATACCGGAAATAATCTATTATGGCTATGATCATCCTCTTGTTTGCCTATGAACCTGTGATTGAACACGCTGCCAGTTCTCTAGTTGTGAACATCCGGGTGGTGATTAAGGTAATGTACCCTTGTCTGTTTAGTGTTCATATTCTTACCTCCTCTCGACCCTCTGCTATGACCTTGTCATGTTTCCATCTCTGTGGAGATTGATGATTTAATGTTTGCTGTGCGTGCTTCTTTTCGAAAGACGCTGTGGAGCGGTAAGGTCGTCAACCCCGCGGAGGATGACCTGGACACCAAGTGCATCGACAAGCTGAACAAGAAGCTCCACAGGGACGTTCGGATCAACGTCAGCTTGCTCACGGTGGGAGATGGACTAACTCTGGCCTTCAAGCTGTAAGCCATTTTACAAAGGGCAAGAAGACACCGCCATGTCCATGGGCAGTCAGACAGCTGTGTATTTGTAATATGGTTTATAGTGAGAGTTTTGATGTATGAGGTTTATCAGGGTTTCTATTGTGCCAATTATTGCAGGGTCTAACTGAGTTTATTATGAATTGTACAGGACATGTCATGGGTTCTGTTGCTAGTGTTTTTACACAGAAATGACTGAAACCCCTTCCCCAATACAATATTCTGAGGAGACAAGAGTGTCAAGTTGTTCCTTATCTTCTGCAACCGAACAGGTTAAATGATGGCTTTCAGTTTCTACTAAATCTATCCATTCAGTGGCCAACAACAATTTGTACATCACAGCATGCGCACCAAGTATCAAGTTGAAAGACTTTATTGTAAAGGTGGACACACACAAGGGGGGATTGCATGGTTTCCAAGCAACGTCCTTGTCGGCCATTTACACTGCAGTGGATGAGGGGAGAGGGAGGGCGAAGAGGAATGGGGTGGTGGATTTACTCAGTTATTCAATTTGGATAGCTCTCATTGATCACACTGAGACAAATCCATTTTGGCATTAATCATCACTTCATTTCAGTTTCCAACTGAAGATGAGGATCTGACCAAAGCTACTTCTACTTAAAAAGAAATAAATAAAGCCAAACCCAGCCTGACAAGACTGTATGGCTTGTGTATTGAAGTCCAATAGCATCTACATTAAGAGCCGGTCTTAAGGACCAGCAAAAAAAAAATAATGCTAACGTGTGCAAATGCCATTTTTTGGGGAACAGCATAATCTGAAAAGTAAGGTGTTTTGAAGAGTGCAGAGCAGCGGAGGTTTTTAATTCTACATTCAGAGAACATGATTACATTACGTTTATGACACACTCAAGTAAGATCAAGGGGCCATTCTCTTTCAGACCCCGGATGAACCCGCTGAACCAAAAAAAAAAAAAAAACTAAAACAAAGAACCAAACATGCAGAACATGTCCACGTTTTTGTCTTTTAGAAGATGTATTTCATTGTCATGGCAACTCAGTGTGGAAGTGAGGTGGACAATACAGCACATAAATAACAGGAGTGAACATGATGGAAGATTTTAGGAAAAAAAAATAAAAGAATAACTCAATGAGGTGTGGACTGTAGCTGTCAGGTATCCATCATATCACTGTGGTACGGAAGGTGTGAATATCATATAGCTTCATTTTTTTTTTCTTCCCTTTGATAACCCCTGCTGGTTAAGCCAGAAATACATAAGGCCAAATTCTTCCCATAATTCCTTTTTAAGTGGCAGGCAGCCGTTATGCTTCCAACTCCAGCCCCAGGCCCAGCTTGTGACCACCAGCATTGATGTTCTTCCCATCCATCAGGGCAGACAGGGTGAGCTTCACACCTGGAACACAGCATATGTAATGTTAGTGGGATACGACCACTGAAAATGAATAACTTACTACTATTGCAAAGGCAAACAGGAGACGAATGGGGGGGGTGTCCAATACCTGGCCTGAGTGTCTGGGTGTAGCCAACACCAACCAGGCTTGCGTTATTCACCTTAGCCTGCAAAGCAACACATAAACAAACCCAAATTATAGTCACACATATACAAGGAGAACACTGTGCCTGTACTGGCTATAAATAGGGATTCAATGTAAACTACTCACACTAAGAGAGGCACTGGAGTCCAGCTGGTACTTGGCAGCAATGCCAAAGCGTGTGCTGTTGTTTCCTGCAGTCCAGGCCAGATTGACAGCTGTCTCCAGCTTGTCGCTCACCTTCTGGTAGATGGAGCCGCCGAATTCAGCTCCATCATTCCTAACGAGCAACATCGAGGCATAGCAAGTCAGCTTTCAAACTGACACTAGAGTAAAACATGCAAGTTAACCTAGTGACCATTAATGGGGTTGTGGGCTTACACATTGGTGTGCAGCTGGAAGTCTCCAGTCTTGTAGCCGATGGCGAAGTTGTTCTGGGTCATTTTGGACTTGGCCGTGTCGAAGCTCATCTGGTACCCAGCGAGCCATCCCTCGTAGCCGACCACACCGGCTCCATGGATGGTAGGTCCGGCAAAGTCAAAGTCTACATCACAGCCGACATTGACGAACTCACGTTTGTAGGCGGTCTTGACCTTTCCGCTTTTCTTTCTGACAAATCCAAAATTAGATACAAGAGGTGAAAAACTTCACACGTGCTAAAAAAACGTCCTTTTAGAAGTCAGGGGTAACTAACCTTTACGCACATATGACATTTTACTCGGTTTTAATTGTGATCTGCCTAGGTAAACATCGGACCCCTTCCATTCAACCAATCTACTAGTCTGACATGTGGGTGCCAGACAGCCACACAAACGTATTTTTATGTGGTTTAAATTACATTTTCACAGTGCTTCAGCTCAGTGAACATTTCTATGCAAGAAACTGTTTGATAAATGTCAATAAGCCAACATGGAGTCTTACCCAGTATTCGGTGAGAAAGTTGTGTCAAAGGTAAGTTTGAGTCCTTTAGTAATCTATAAAAAACAAATAAATAAAAAAAGTGCAGTGAATATCCCACAATTCAAGAGACACACAATTCTTGTTCTTAAAAAAACATAATGTAAAACCATTTTGGGGGCTTCCACACTCTACCTGGTCTTCAACGGTGATCTCTGTTCCCAAAGTGTTGTCTGTGTTCCACTTCTCCGTAAAGGTCAGGCCATATTCTGACCACTTGTACTTGGTCTCCAGATTACCATTGACTTTGCTGGTATCAGTGTTCGATGAACCAGCGGTTTTGAATTCCTGAGAAGGGATGCATACATGAAGATGATCTATAGATATCGATGAACATATCCATATCCTTCCTCTTGTGGACCACAACACTGGATTTCAACACAGAACTCATACATTTCGTCCACTTATCTAGATGGATAAACAACTAAACATGACTGGATCACCAACATACCACTCCATTTGCAGACTTGGTCTTCACATCAAGCTTGACTATGCCAAACCCTGGGGGACAAAAGGGGCAATCATCTTTATGGTGCAATAAAGTGTACACACATCTTCAAAAGACAACATGGGGGGGGTTCAGGCTCTGGGCTCTGTAAAGCGCCTAGAGACAATTGTATTGTTATGGCGCTATATAAATAAAATTGAATCGAACATACCGCACCAGATAACATCTACTGTACATGCCTAAATCAACAATTCTACACCCACATATAACCAATGGTGATATTATTGAATGTATACAAACATACACACCTCAATATACAACTTGCCAACATTTGCCTGTGTGAACTCCACCCTTATAATTTGCAGTAACTACATTAGCAGTGAGAATGCAAAGTTCTTAGCTATGGAAAACTACTGCACTACAAGGCCATGCCATCTCCACCCACCCATTTACCAATCAGAGGTCAAATGCCCAAAACACACACAAGCTAGTTATATTATTGGTTAAAGGGAGGGCCCCCATTTGTCTTTACTCTGACATTTGCTGTCTGTGAAACATTTATTGTGACTTTGAAAACACAAACACTATTTCAAAGGCATACCATATCCTTTATTGAAGATGTCCTTGGCAGATTTGCCCAGATCACCATATGAGGGAGGAACAGCCATTTTGTCCTGCAATAGAAGGCTGAATATGAGCAAACAGCTTCCCAGTACATACAATTATGATCTAAAAATACAATTACACACTTAACACCACATCCTCAAGTAATTTTACTTGCCAAGAAGGCCCACAACACTATATTGGTTCAGTTACCAAAAAGTCAGATACCAACATAGTCATCTGATAAAACATTTATGCTGGATTTAACATAAATACTATAATTTAATGATCGATCCAGGTGAAGATCACTGACGTTTGAAAAGTGATGCGATCAACAAACGTAAGAGCAAAATCACGGTCAAAGATTCAACCAATGAAAATGTACGACAAAATAAATTGACCAGATCCACTCAGCGTCTCAACTTTGGCTGACGCTAGAGATGTCACGTCTGCACCCAGGTTGTCTCCTGTTCATTAAGACCCCGAGGACAGGTACAGCTGACTACACGTGAGGCTTTATTTCCCAATGGACAAGCTAACGTTAACTCTATTTTGACTGGTTAAGCATATCAAAGTGTCCTTGCTAAGTTGGTCAACTTGCCTCGAGTTTGCTTGACCCAGCACGCAACCAATTAGCTAACATTGAACTGACAGCAGAACTGGTAACCCTGGGCTGTAACGCCAAATCGAAAGCAAAACGTTCAGGTTTACACAAATCATTAACTGTCGTTATTGGCACCGCTGTATTCGCATGTCTCTGGCAAGTCTGACGTTAGTTTTTACCCAACATTAATGATTGTTTTAGCTAATAATTTCGCTCAGACTCCTTATTGCTAGCTAGCTGTCAATACCTACCTGACTAGCTAGCTAGCCACCACCCTCTAACCGATTATCACACCAGCATACTAATGAAGAGAGGTCAAACACTTTCGCCTTCATTCATTTGCAGTTTGACATCAACAACTTAGCTACATAGCTACAATGCTAAGGCTAGCTGGGCGTAAAAGTCACGACATTTGGTTGCCGGCACGGAAGCTTGCTGTCGTTCGCCATGCTATGTCAAAGCTAACTGTATATGGTGCAATGGTTGAGACGGATATATGTCCAGCTAGTTAGTGAGATAGCATTACTAGCTCAGGTATCGCATTGCGAAACTGGTGCGGCTCCTACCAAGCAGCTGCTGGACTGCTGGCTAGTTCAGTAACACTAGCTAGCTATGATAGCTAACGTTACCTACCCAACAACTCAGGAGGGCACGCCATGTTCTGGTAATATTTCACAAGTTGTACAATCAAGCTGGCTACATTGGCATACAAAGCGGGATTCGGGCAATCGTTAACAATTTGTCTCATATAACCTTTTAGAGATAGGTGTCTTACCGGAACAGATGAACAGCTAACGACACAAGGGTGTTAATTTTCCGGCTGTTACTGAGGCTGCAGTGCCACAGTACTTCACTCCAGCTGGAGGGCGATGTGAAGGAGACACTGCATCAGCAAGGCGAATGCTCGTAGCATTTTTAGGACCCTTGACTTATAGCTGTCCTTAATAAGCCTAACTGAAATGTCCCCTAACAATTGCAGATGGTGAAAATGTGTGCAAACAGTGGTGTTATGCCTTAATGTATAAACTTACTTTCCATTTTTCTGAAATTAGTATATTACAAATTGATGTATTTTAGTACTTTCACAAAGGTTTAACTTTTCCCCCCCCGGCATTTGCTAAAGGCATCTGTGAAAAAACTATCGTCAAGGTAACCATAAGGTAAATATTGGCTAGATCTGATGAGCTAGTGTCCCATCAGTTGTAATAGTTGTTGAAGTTTAGCTACCGAAGTTATCGAAAAACGTCATAATTATTATGCTTTATAAATCGTTAGTAACGCTAGAAATTATAATCAAGAATTATATTTATATTGGCTATGCCCAACTATCAATTCATTTTACGATTTATCAGCTCGCTAGTTCTCAAGTTAGTTATAGCTAGCATAAGAGTTACATCTAAGATATCGATATAGATGCCAATCAGACTGGACTTTTCGGTCAGGGGATGTGTACGGAAAACATGTCTGGCAGATAAACTACATTAACGGGTTGCTTGGGAAAATCTTCCACACGTACGCAATTAGCTGCTCAACATAAGTGTAACACGAAAAGACCTTGAAGTCACCACTTAAGCCTCATGAGGTTGTTAACCGTTGCCAGGAGTCACACTAAGCTAGCTGCCCTTAACAAGTCAGTGATTGCTTTCTTCGCTGCAGTCGCTTTAAGGAATCACTGCACTGCAGTTCGCTGCACTGAAATGCATATGTAGAAAAGTGTGGACACAGACCGTCCACTGGAAGACATCCAAAAATGTAACGTTAGGACAGTCCTGAGCCGATTGCCAGAATCCGCAGTAATCCAGCGCACTGTCATGCAGATGACAGTTAAATATGCACGTGTCATCTGGGCTGCGGCTTGGTGAAGGGGATTTTGGCCAGGCCTAGTGACAACAGTGGACAAAATTGCACCTGCAAGCACGCACAATATCAATTGTAAACTGTTTTAATAGTGTCAGACCGTTTTAATTTACAGAAAATATTCAACAGGCCTATTCAACAAACTAAGAACTAGCTGGGGTTAAACAAATTATTGCTAAGTCCTCATATGATTAGGTTGATCAAAACCATTTCAAAACAACTGCCATTTGTCTTAAACAAAATTAATTCAATTCAGCCATGGTATTTTAACAATTCCTAACGCAGGGCACATATGGCTACACCTGTAACAGGTTGACATTTTGTTGTGTAGATTGGTTTAACAAAGTAGCCATAATTTACAGTGTTATAAAGTGTTATGTGGCCATTTCTGCATAGAAAATGCTCCATTTACTTTTGTAGCTATTCCAGTGTTAGTTGGTACCTTCTGAATTAATGTTTAAATGTAGAAAACAATACCCTTTATCCTTTGACATACACATCAATAAATTAAGACAAACAGTTTCAAAGAGTCTAGGAAGGACAAACATTGCTGCAGTATTTTCATTTTTCTTTTTTCACAGGGACACGTGGTTGTCGTCATACTGCAAATTGCACCTGTAAATTGTAAACAAAAAAGGTACACCAACCCATACCTTTAACACGTGACATTACAATGCAGCAAATACAACGGCAAAAAAAAAAAACCCTCAAAACATTACCCAATAAACCTTTTTGTACACAATATACAACATCCAAACAAAATTGGCAAACAGGATGATCATTAAGACAAATATGTTCACCGTGTTCTCTCCATATTTTGGCGTCAATAGGCTTGATCATTGGGACAGTGTCCAGATCCTTTTCAAACAAAACATGATTTTGACAGCAACAGCAAGGCAAAACGACAACAGCACAAGTATAAGGGAATCTGACATTCTGCTTCACAAACACAGCAGCCATTTTTAAAAAAAAGAAAAGAAAAAAAAAAAACATACTTCTTTCATTTTTTTTTTAGCAAAAGCAGTCAATGACTGCTCAAATAGTATCAGGAGTTTGTTAAGGAATGCGAAAGCTCTGTGCGCAAGTTGGCAAATAAGAAGCACAATCTACTTCAGCATCTAAATAAAATATTTCTGTTAATGGAAACATTAGTCACATGGTTAGTAAATGACTGTCAATACTGTTTCATCAGAGTTCCAAATTAATGTATCTAGTTAATACAATTTTATGACAGGGTTTGACGGAATGCATCATAATAAAAAAAGGTACCATATCTTATGAATTCTTGTAACACAAAACTTTCCATTTATTTCTGTACATGTAATACTGTTCTCTGGTTTACTGAACATATGTTGACACAATAAAATGGCCATGCATGATGGCTTGACAAGTCTGTTTTCATAAACAGTCTCTCAATTGAAACCCTGTTTTATGTTTAATATCCTAAGGCTTTTCTGAGTCATCATTCATGATTGCGTCATTTTTCATCTGTCTAATGGCAAATTAGGTTCTGTGTTTTTCCTGTTTGTGTTGTATTTCGTTTAAAGAACGTGGCTATTTCTCTTTTTTCTTCCTAAAACCCTTGTGAGACTCAGATTTTCAAGCTTGCGGAGGAGCCGACAAATTTAGTTTAATCCCTTTTACCAGGTCCACCGCAGTGGGGTAACCACTCCAACTGCTGAGCCACCCAGCAGACCACAGGAGGAAATATGGCAGGGTTAGGCTATGTGCCAAAACAAATAATAATTATTGAAAAAATTAAAACATTAAGCAACTCTCTCCTCCCAAAAACAAAAGAAAATACAAAAGAAAGATATTGCAAACAATCTGGCAGCTCGAGACACTGACATGACACCTCAATCTCAGCATGTGCCCTTCTGAAGTCTCTTTCTCTCTCTCTCTCTCTCTCGCTCCTTTCCAGCAGCTTCTGTACCAGTTGGAGCCGCACAGACGAACTTTACCCGATTAATCTCCTTATGCATGTGGGCTTGGAGAAGGGCCAGCAGTACTCGTTGGGTACAGGCCCGTTGACGTTGCACTCGAAGAAGGAGAACATGGGGAACCAGATGCGGGCGCGCCGGCTCTGCTGGTAAGCGCGCGTGTTGGCCAGTGTGTGGTAGTACAGGAAGAGTCTGGTAGTGATGTAGAAGGCGATGAAGACGTCGATGGAGTAGTGCTCGTGCGCGGCCAGGATGAAGAAGATGCCAAACAGGTTGAGGACCCAGGAGAGGGTGTGGAGGAAATTCCAGTTCCTAGGAGTGTCTGTTGGGAAAACAGACAAAAGCATCAGACATCACGCATCGACTGTGGCTCAACCATCACCAGTGGAACGCAGTCTGAATAATAGCAGGTTTTGGCCAAACAACATTTAAGTATAGCCCTTCGCGGCAGTATCAGTTCTGCAGGTGATAGCTCCGCCAAAATCAAGTTAATACGGATGTTCTGCTTACTCTGCATACACTCAATCTGGAACAACGAGATCACGTATTTCTGGTCTAACGAGTAATGCAGGATTCGGAGCGCAAATGAGCCAAATGTTACATTTATGGCAACATAAAAAATTCATGGTCTGAGGCATCAAAGAGTCCAAAATCACATCTTGCGTACCATTAGGTACACAGGATAATACTGAAGGCCTTTTTTTTGAAGAAAACTTAGTTTTTGTTACATGTCTAACATGCTCATTTTGGACATATGATCTTTATAACTTGTTAGCGTTATTAGCATGCTTAATATTTCTGCACCAGACGTATTATAGACCAGTCCGTTTTTTGAAAGTAGATAAAGTGTTCACTAGCCTTGATTGACTTTACATAATCTCCAAACATTCAACAACGAGTGAAAAAAAGAAAAGAAACATTTTTACGACAAAAAAATTTGATTTTTTTTTTTTTTTTTTTGCGGCGCTGCTCAAAAGACGTAACCCACTCACATTCAGTGACAAAGAAGTTGAGCATGGTGATAACCACCGTGTGGCCGCTGAACATGTAGTCTCCACATGTGTGGACGCCTGTGAGGGACATTCCAAACCCACTCCAGATGGCTATGGCACGGTGCAGCTTGGCCCACATGTCACCATACATCTGAGGAAAAACAAAAACCAAAGAAAAGGAAAAAAGAAACATGAGTCCACAGACCATGCATAGAGGGTGTGGGGAAATGACTGATATGTAAATGTTTTTGTTTTTTTCCCTTGTGAATATTAGCCACTGCGTCCTTTTTAGTTACCAATATACAACCACACCATAATCATCCAGACGCTATGTTAATAGGAAGATTGGTACAGGGAGCTATTATAGAAGGTATCATTTATTCAGGACAGCATAACAATGTGCCTCAAAGTCTGTGCGACATCTACGACAATACGCATGTTCCACCTTAAACACTGGTATTTGATCAAAATACCAGTAGTGCCTGAAAAACCTGACGGGGAAATGTTCTGGGCACAGTCCCGAGTAGAAGCTGATCCTCACAATGACCAGAGCTGTGTCCTAAGCACACAAGCCTAGGATCCTTATGGACCCCCTCAAACCCATACACTTCAGCAAAGAGTTATTCACAGAAACTAGTTCTCATTGGGGTTCAATGTGACTTTGGCACTAGGTGACAGTTCCAAGTCTGAGGACTCACTGACATTGTGGATAAACGCTAATAAGCTATGTCTTAAAGATTTTCCTCCAAGACCAACCCCTCACTTTCGTATGCCACTGTGCTTTTAGCCAAACATTTTCAGTCCTATTTCACACTCACCTTTAAATTTAAAAAAAAAAATGTCAAATGCTGTTATTGCTATGATCGTTCACACCCAAAATTTAACTCAACATTTCACCATTGTTGTCTCCAGATGTAGACTGCAGTCTGCATGTCCACCGTAGCCTAAAGCCTACCTTTCCTGAGCACTGGAGATGTTGGCCCGGCACAGAGAGGGAGGTGACAAACATGGTGACACAGCGCAGCATGAACACTGTCCCCATCAGGCTACAGAGCCGCCGCAGGAGGATAGACCTAGAAAGAGAAACACCGCCATCAGCTGTCTCTGACCTCCTTTCAAAACCTCAGCTACAGATAGAATGGTCGCTGCGGTGATGGTGAGACTTCCTATCTCTAAAAGTATAGATGAACTCTGGATGCGGCGGATACAAACTTTCTAGGTGTAGGCCAACCAACCGCAAACTGACAGGCTATAACCTGCCCCTTAACTGCTGCTCTATGACCCTAGATAGATGGGCAGACCTGCACTTAGTTTCCATTAAGGGCCATTAGACATTATACAAGCTTCACACACAGGGCCATCCTCTTCAAGAGCATCAAGTTCCTGCATTCTTTATTAATATGGCTCACCACTAATACAATACTACGATAGAGTACAGGCCAATTCATTGTGGGATATCCCCTGGAGCAACTATATTTGTCGTACTTTTTATAGCCTTTCTTTGTAAGCCTCTTACGTTTGTGTAGTGAATACAGTGGAAGCTGCTTTCACAGTATTGGGTAAGACATCAGAGACCATGAAACACCAGTCAAAACAAAGCATACCTGCCCCAGAAAGGCATCGACTGGCCCATACTTCACATACACCTTTCAGCAACGTTTAATCTCCCATGGAAACAATCCCTCCTCTTATCAGTATGTACCGCATGTCATTCGTGGCTCCAAGGTCAGGGTTTCAGCCTGGTAGACCTGGAGAACAGGTATGCGTGTCTGTGCCTTCCGTGCAGTGAATTCATCTTTATGGATGAGGCGTATCCCAGCATCTGCTCAGTGATTTAAAGGGGCGATGATCCGCATTATTAGAGTGGCCTACCTGTGCCGGTGCAGAAGCAGAACCAACAGCCAAATGTTGCACAGGATCACCCCACACGCCTCGGCCATGGCAAAGGCCCACGGGATTCTCGGCACGCTAGGGAGAGAGACGAGGCCGACCGGGAGAGAGAGGGAGACAGAAAGACAAAAAAGAGAGAGAGAGAGGCCTTTAATCCTCTTAAGACCAGATGTTGTGCATTTAGATGTTTTTTCCATTCCTATCAGTAGTTTAACCTGACCTTGACCACTGCGTCATCCCCATCACTGCCCAAATATCTTACACAAGCTGGTGTGCATCAGTCATCAACATAAACATGATGGCAGACTCACCAGTTATGGCCTTAGCTCGAATGACTTCTTCATTCATGTTAAATGAATGGGGTCAGGGTTCAGAGACTGACAGCCATAACATGAAAATGAGGATCACATTAGGAGTGATTATGCAAAATCCCACAGGCAATGCAACATGGAGCCCTGACTTTCATTCTAAGCCAATAATAACCATGGGAGCAAAAGAATAGGCGTCACAGACCGCTAATTACACTGTGGTCACACAAGAGATTATGCAAGATGACATGGCATTTTCAACAGTGCTGCTGACTATGTAAAATGCAATAAAAGGTGTGACAAGATCACTTCAGATCACTCTAGCAGGCGTGTTTGCCTTGTCAACTACACTAGCTGAGAGTCACATCAACACTACAGAATGACAAGTGCGGTCTTCTAACGTAGGTGTTTCTATGACAGGCGAACCTCACCTGTCCAGGAAGATGTCAGGCAGGGGAGGGTAGGTGCGCATGTCAGGCACCCGCTCGTGCACGATCACCATGACGAAGGAGGTGAACCCGAACACCACCATCACGTACATCGAGCTCACTATGGTCTTCCAGTACTCCGGGTCCAGCCGCCGGCCCTGCTGCTTGTGTTTGCCGTTGCTGTACTGGTAACACTGGTGGTACTGGTGATCCGCACCGCCGCCGTTGCTCGGCGAGCCTTCATAATCGCGCCCAGAGTCTCCGTTGCAGAGCCAGTCACTGCCGCCGCCGCCGCCGCCGCCGCCCTGCAGGGAGTGTCCGTCGCAGGTGAGTCCCAGCTCCTCCAGCACGTCGACGTGCTGCTTCTGCAGGCGCCGCAGCGACACCATGAGCCGCTTGATGTCGCCCAGCACCTGCAGCTCCAGCGGCGGCGAGCGCAGGTCGTACTCGCTCAGCGCCATCAGGCTCAGGCCGTCCAGCCGGTGCTTGTTGCACAGCAGGTCCACGTAGTCGCAGAAGCCCTCCTCGCGCAGCCAGCGTGCCACGTGCTTCGTCGTCCATCGGCGGATGCTCGGCTGCGAGCCGGCCATGTCGCCTTCGCTCCGACTACACAGGGCAGGGGAGGGGGAGAGAGAGAGAGACAGTGATCAATGTGAACAGTAATTTACTGCTGGAGTTCAGCTGGTAGACACAGACAACGACAACAGCGCGGACAGTTATTTACTGTGGATGTTCCACTGGCAGA
>NW_024880364.1:0-24996 GCF_900700415.2 Clupea harengus
ACTGGGCAGTGTCCATCTCTTTTGCGTTTTCATTACAAGTTGAACAGCGCCAAACTGTGCCTCATTTTGAACCCAAAAGGGCCAACCGCGCCACTCTGCCTCCAAACAAAAAGGATCAATTTTGTGATTGGCTCAGCCATCATTCAGCGCTTGCCATAGTGTGTGTGTATTTTTGTATATCAAGACAGGTATGACAGATCTGGTTTAAAGTTTAATCTGTACATTTTGAATAGTAACTATAACAACAATAGTAAATTATGAACTGCCCACAGTGAGTGTGTTTAGACAGATATTGAATTTACGTAATAAACATATTCTCTCATTGTGGTATAAACTCGATGAATTCTATGGTTAAATGACATTGTTATCTGGAGCACTAGCATACTAGCCCACATAGAATTAGAGACAGCTAACATTAATGTTGTGAGAATTTGTAACATTCCAAGACAATGGTGGCTGTGTGCGTGTCCCTGTGTGTATGTGTAGACCCTATTTACAACTTTTTGGAAGGTACCAACTGTCCTTGACCGTCTGCATCCGTCTTGCAGAGACCCCTCCATGGATACTCGTCTCTGCACGTAGGCCCTCTCTGCCTGACCTAACCTCACACTCGTCTCTGCACGTAGGCCCTCTCTGCCTGACCTAACCTCACACTCGTCTCTGCACCTAGGCCCTCTCTGCCTGACCTAACCTCACACTCGTCTCTGCACGTAGGCCCTCTCTGCCTGACCTAACCTCACACTCGTCTCTGCAGAGTTTCTCCATGTTCACCACAACCCGATGTATTACAATCATTATATTTTCCTACACTAGTTACCCGAGACGACCTGTATATGCTGTTGCAATAAAAGCTTAAGATCATTCTTTCGCATCACAACACCATATGTATAGGCTATACTATTGGGGAAAGGAGTAAGAAAGTAGCCTACTTAGAAAACCCGGGTTTCCATCCGAAAACTTTTATTTCCATTGAAAATAGAGCTCTTCTGCTTTGTCACACCGCACCAAGTGCCAGAATTTCTGCAGAAACATTTAACATTTCAGCAAAGATGTATACATTTTTCGTGTCAGTACTTAGCAAGTTGCAAATGTATTTCATTAGATTAAATGAGATTATTAAATTGAATATGTATCATGTTAGGCATGAATGGACATTACACTCTAGGCCTAAATACATTCTCCAGAATGGAGGTGAGATGGACTATCCTGATCTCCAGTAGCTTGTTAGCTTGTCATGAAATCTAAGTGGGAACAGGCTCAAAATCACATACCCTGATTAACAATATAACTGTTAGTTCTAATGAATGTGGCTACGGCATTGTAAAACAGTTCTAACTATCTACAATTATGTATGATAAACAGCAGAAGAAACACTACAGTTTATTCCTTGAATATGCACGGTCCAGAATATTGCGATCTTGTTAGATTGTAATCTCGTCTGATGTATTCAGTTTGAAGGGAATACCCTATTGATTGGCTTTAACCATCACCTTTCACTTACCAACTTCTGCTTTGCTCTTCCCAGTTAGTGGCTTTAACCACAACTTGCTCGCATGGAAGCATGCTCTTCTTTGTGCAACAGTACACATGCACTTCTTTAAGCTGTTTTCAAAACCATGGACCCTAGTTTTATTTCACTGAACATTGAATGAAAGCGTGTTTAATCAGTACTATACAATTAAAAGAGGATTCTCCATTACTGTGATACTGTGAATATAATTGTGCAAATAGCTCCTGACACAAACACAACATCTACATCTAATCCAACACGAACGCTTAGATATGGTTACCAGCAGGTCCACTATTCAATACTTTCGCTTCTGTTCCAACTGATTCACTTCCTTCTTGTGGCAGAATGGGCAATGACACATCCATGTCTAGAAGGAAGTCCCAGATGAGTTTATTGACTGTCTCCGGCCGATCCTCCTGCACCCAGTGACTGCAGTTTGGGATGGTGTGGACAGCAACTGGACCCCTGATATAAGGACATATCCCCCCAGATGTCCCCTCCACCAGTATGCTGTCATCCTCACCCCAAATCAACATGGTGGTCACTCCTATAGCTTCATGTTTGTAGAGAGTGTCGCTGTACATAACAGAATAAGGACAGGACTCATTATGATAAAATCACTATACACTACGTTCAAGTTTGAAAGGTCCAGTCCGTGATTCAGATCAATACCCTTCTTGTAAAATTTAGCAAATTGTGACCTGTCACCTGTCAGGTCAGTGTTTTTACCCAGTCCTAGCTCTGTAAATGGGAAACCAACACAGTGGCTTGGACCGAGCCATACACTATTCCAGCCAATCAACCTTTTGCCAGAATCGCAGACTGTACCTTTAGGTTGTGCTTATAGAATGAACCTTTAAGTTGTGCTCATAGAATGAGGGGAAGAATATTGATTTTGGCAGAGCAGGTTTCTAACCTGAGGAAAGCACGAAAGTAATTAAGAGGAGGAGTGAGGCCTCCAGGTTGGGACAGGCGATACAGGTACCCATCCAGCTGGGCCTCGGTCAAACGCCTAGCCTTGTTGCTGATACCAAGGCGGGCACCACACAGCATATTACGCAGCAGCTACAGAGAGCAAAGTAGGGGGGCACAAGTGAGAAGTTGGCAGGAGAAGCTGAAATAAAGTGTTATACCGTTCAGCACTTTGAAAACTGCAAAGAGGTCCTCATAGACATCAACGTCTCTCTTGTGGTTAAGTCAAAAAAAATGAAACGTGCAGAGGAGGAGGAAGTACAAATTTAGAAAAACATGTGGGGTGCAATAGAGGAAGTGAGGTGCTGAGAGAGCAAAAGAGAGAGAGGAAGAGAAGAGATGTTGATGCTGAGTGTTAAGAGGACCGATATACTTTGAAGTCATCCAAAGAGAGCGCTATCTCTGGCAGTAGTGGCAGCTGGAAGAAGCAGGCGTGGCCCGAGCGGAGGAGCTGCTTGGGGTGTCGCAGCACCGCATCTGTTTGGGGAGAAGTTACCACAGAAGTCCAGCTCATCAAAACCCACAGAAAAGTGACGAGAAAAAGATTAAAGTGAAGATTACCTATGGATCACACAAGCCATTATGAAAGAATGAATGAGATTACCTAGCCAGGCAGCTGGGTGGGGAGCGTTCATGATGATCAGGCGCTGCACCATGTCTGGCCTCTCCAGGGCGAAATGCCAGGCTAACATTCCACCCCAGTCATGTCCCACCAAAATACACCTCGTGTGACCTGAGGAGAGAGGCTCATCAGCATTCTTTATATAATAATTGTTATTATATATACTGACTATAAGATAAAGGGTATATCTAACCACAGAAAGAGCAACAAAGCCTCCCTGTCTATGAGGCATCCACGCATCTAGACTCACTTTCAACGGGTGCATGAAAATGAACTCAGGGATCCAAGCAGAATTGTTTCAGCACATCTAATGAAGTCCAACAGTATCATTTTATTGTTGCCAACAAGGCATCCATTCCAAACATGCTCATACCCAATTCATCGATGGTGTCTCTGATGTCATACAGCAGCTTCTCCAGCGTGTATTCATCCAACTGAGAAGGTGCGTCAGAGTCTCCACAGCCTCGAAGATCCAGTGCCACTGTGTGGTATTGGCAACTAAATTCACATAACTGGTGGCGCCATGAGTACCTGACGTGATTACATTCGCATTTCAGGAAGCAAGAATAAAAAAGGTACAGAGGAACAGAGACAAAAAAAGACATTTTTGATAAACAACAACAAGGGGTAGCAATCACCAGTTTTCCGGGAATCCATGGAGGAAGAGCATAAGAGGCCTTTTGTTGTCTCCTTGGGTTACATAGTGAAACCTCAAACCTGAGCTCTGTGAGTGCGTGGAGAGACATTAAAGCAGCAGTAAGTTTCTGTTTATGTCTTTCACGTAACCATATGTCTAAAAATGTATTTCATAAATCTTATAAGAAGTGGTTACACCCGCAGAGTAGATTATCACCGCAGCGAGAGCAAGTTAAGGGGAAGTGCAAAATACCTACCACAACACCTCAGCAGTTTCATTTCTACCTGACACATAAAGTAAAGGCATATGTGCACAGGAAGCTAAGAGGATGAGAGACCTTTGTGGGGGGACTCATGAGATGACTGAGTGATCTCAAGGTAGATTGTGTATGTTGAGAGTTTAAAGGTGAACTCCACGAGTATAATCTAATACACTTTTTGTCAAATTCAGTGAACTGCTCCTCACGGTCCTCTGCCAGTACTGTGTGTGTGCTCAAAAAAAGTTAAAAGGCTTGAAGAATCACATGCCAATGATACCAAAATAGTTGTGACAGCATCTTTTACACCTCTGCAAGGGTTCATAAACTGCCCAGTGGGATCCATGCCAGTGGTTCATGTTAACTGAAGTGATAAGCCAATGGAAGAGAGCAGGTCATGAAGAGGGTCCAGTCCAAAGGAGCAAGAGAAGGTCAGCGACAGGGTAAAATTAGAAACAAAACTGGGCCAGAGAGCTGAACATTTCCTCTGACCTTTACTCCAATTTTCAAATCTGACAGAATATCAACGATTTTAAGAGTTTATTATTTGTTTTTAAGGACTTTAATTAATGTAAATATATGTCTGACCTCTTCCAGCCTCATACTACTTTCAGATTTTCAACCAGATCCTTTGATTAACTGCTCCCCTTTATCACACGAGTCCTTTTAAAATGCAAAAGTTATCTGTTATGGTGCACAAGTTAGAAAAGACTTAGAAAAGACTTCCCCTGTCACTACTACTGTTTGGCTATACTTTGGGTCAGTCTGATGTTTTTGTGGTGCCTCTTAATCTTCTTTAGCCTTTTATCTAATTTAATTGTATTGTGCTTTTAATCACTATAACTTAACCTTCTACCTCAAAGCTTTATTTTTTTCCGTTTAGGCAACAGGCAACTCTTGTCAATTTTGCATGCGTTTGTATTATAAACAAAAATTATTAACAGATGATATTAACTGGTTTCCACGTTGAATAATGTGTCAAGCAGAGAGAGGGTTAACTGAGATCAATATTCTCACCCTGCCCCAAAGGAAGCCGTGTTTCCCGAGCCGGGCATCCCTGAGACAGGCAGGTGCTTCATGCCGGACAGTCCACTGGAAGGTTTTGTAGGGGTCTCGCAAAGCTCTCCAGGTAAATCGAGTGAGAAGTAGCAGGGCGGTGATACATGCTGTGCCATAAACAAGGCTCACATACAGCAGACTCAACAACCGCAGAGACAGACGTGTCGGAATCAAAAGAAGTGTCTTGTAGAGATTGTTCATTGCAGACAATTCTGGGAGTTGTAGCCATGGAAGTCTTACAGGTCATATATATGATCCATCTTGTTTAAACTGCATGCTGCATCTGTGTCAGAAGTCAAATAAAAGTGGTTTAAAGTCGGTATCTGTCGTAGGTCCGTACTTGAGTTGTAGACCTGAAGAAATATCCTAGACCGTATGCCACGAACCCTTGCGACAGTTCAAGGGACACTGACCGGCCAGTGTCTTTGGACGTGAACAGTGGTGGACAGATCAAGGACAAAAGCTTTTCACGTCGCTGTGTCACTGGCTGATACGTTAGCCTACGAATAGGGTCGATGGCATTTTGCATTAATCAGCTAAAAAAACGAATCTGAACAATGGTTTAAAACCCCAAGGGTACAGATCCGTGTTTTTTTTCTTCAGTTTTATTTCTTTAATCCAAACAAATTCATGAACTTGAATAGGCCTGTGCACCTGCTCTCCAAAGGCACTTGCAATGTTTTGCCACGTGATGCCGCAATAGGGATACTTTTTGGAGAAGACAACGTAATATCAGTATACTAAAGGCAGTTATTAATAACTACAAAATGACCAGTTGTTGATGTTTGATAGCTCTGGGTTATATATAGGCTACAGGTGCTTTTGGACGTGTTTGGTTTAGGTCCAGAAAACCTGACGATACTATTTTTTTGTTTGAATCAGATGTAGGCCTATGTTCAGGAAATTATTTAGTTTTCAACGATATTCAAATACAATTCAAAATGTCTTGGTATTTTAATTATAAAAATGTCAAAGTTCATCTACCTTTCCGTCACGAGGGCAATAACATTTCTATTGTGTTTTAGAGTGACATTACAGTGTGTTGTCCTTACGTTCTTTGCGTTTCATCTGCGCATGACGTCATTGACGTCGAGAGGTGTTTGTTCTTGATTCTGGGAAAGAAAGCGCCCGCGCGCCTTGACAACCGAATAATAAAGGTAACCAAATGTTATTCTACATCACTAGCCAACTATTGCTATGTAATAGGATGATATTTTATCTGTGGTGTCGTTCATTGTCCTATAGTTGGTGCGTCAGACAGAATTGAAGTCGCCGTCTCGTGTGTGCTGCGCTAACAGGGAGCGAGGAGTCTTGAACGGCCTGTCGCTGCTGTTGCACCGACAGTAGCTTGTGGTTAGCTATGTGTTGTGATCATTTTACATTGCATAGGGATGTATCTGGTGTCACCGCAATCACGTCATGCTAATCTGATACCGGAAATTCATACTTAAAGTTTAGTGCATGTTAATTCTACACTGTTGTCATTGTGGTTGGAACTGTTAGCAACGACATAGCATGTTGTTTATTAGCAGCCATAGGCCATCTTCTTGGTTGCTAGCTTGGCATGTTCGCTAGCTTTTTAGTTAGCTGCGTTTTCCTTTGAGCGTAGAAGGGAATTTGGTAGAATGGCTGGTATGTACGTAATTTCACGTTTTCCTTTCGGGAATACAGAGGGATTCTACGTGTAATTCTGGAGGACATTTACGCCATGTTGCGGAAAACTTACTTGAATAATTGTGTATATAACGGCACTGTTCTGTGTTATTATTACAACACACATACTAGTAGGACTTGTGTTTTTTTCGCCAAGTTTTATACGACAGGTAAATTACGCGTATCTCCGTCATTTAATGCTTAAATGTTAGACACAATTCATGTTACGGCAAATTCGTAAGCATGCATGGGCATCATACTTAAAAAATGACGTAGCTAGCTAGCTACCAAATACTATTTTAGCCTTACCGCCAGCTACCTAGCTAGTCGGTTAGCAAGGAGCTATTTCGAAGTGTGGAAATTGTGTAGGTGCGTGAAACTAAACTTCAGAATATCGGCTGTTGTTTATTGATTTCATTATGTGGGAGCAGTATGCCTTTTCATTGATTTACGATGTGGTCAAACATTATCAATAAAGCGATATGGTCGTCTGTGCTGTTTGGATTTCAAAATAAGGACTCGGAGCAGACCGCAGTCGCCATTTTGTGCGCTCCCTGGAGGACTAGCGAGAATGGGAGAAACGTTTGCGTTGTATAGGAAACCACTGCAAGCAATCAAGACCGCGGCGGCAGATTTACTGTGAGATGTCACAGTAACACGTTATACAAAGCTAGCTACAACAGATGCATACCAGCTCGTCATGTAGCGGTTGCATGCTTCTGTTTGACAGATAGTTCAGCTAACGTTAACCTGCTAACCAGCTAATGTGGGATGTGGGAATGTTGCTTTCGGTTTGGGAATGAACCGTCTGATTATCGTTTCATTGCAGTCTTTTTAGTGTTATAACACCAACCATTTACTTTATAATATTGCATTTATAATAGTCGTTGCAGTATTTATTCTTAAAAATTGTTGCAGAGTAATGTCAGTGTGTTACGTTAACGTCAAAAGACCTTTGGACATTGGTCACATGGAGGATGTCGCAGATAACTAATATGTTTTTTAGCTAGTAAATGTTACAGGTCAGTATTGCCATCGCTCCATACAGTTGACAGGTTTCACTTAATTTACCATTCCCATCGAGGTTCTTCGATACTTGAAAGAGTTTAACTAGAGGTTTTCAATTTCGATGGAAAAAACGATGTCATTTTAGGAACTGCCGGTAGTTTATTGGGCATGTTCGTCAGCAATGACACTCGGTTAGTGAAAGCTGGTTTGCAGAGCGGGCTATTGTGCAAGCCAGGGTTTGAATAAGTTGAATTGCTCAGTGTGTAAACTTGTTTGTGTCCAAGAATCATACCCGTGTAGACCAGCATGTTCGCTGTCACGCACTGACATTGCAAGCCGGTTGCATAGGAACCGTGTCTTGTAATCTTATTTTAACCGCCAAGGAGGTCGCGTTTTGTTTGGCTGTCTGTTTGTCGGCATGATTTCGGGAAGAACTACTGTCCCGATTTCCATGAAACTTGGTGGAAGGGTGTAAGATGGGCCAAATAAGAACCCACGACAATATGAAGCTGATCCAAATCACGGGGCGGATCCACGAATTTAGTTTCACTTTCGTTAACATTGCGAGATTTGGAGGTACCGTATGGGTTCTATGAGTGCCCTTCTAGTTGCAAATTTGCTAATGCACAATTAACTGTGTCCATATCAAGTAAGACACAGTGGCATTTATTTGTCAGATAAATGTTGCATCTTGTATGTTGCTCTTTTTGCAGTTCAAGTTTACAAGGACATTCAACATTCAAGTTTACAAGCTATATCGGATTAGTATTGTGTCTTTTGAGCTGTGGGGAAAGTCTGTTGAAACACTAGTAAACGCCATCATTTCGATTCTGATGAAAGGTTGTGTTTGAGCTCAACAGCCAATCAAATTACATCTCTCCCAGCTTGCACTTGATGACTCATCAGTCTACTCCAGATCAACTCTAAAATGTGTGTGCTCCTCATGAAGTGCTTGTTAGTGTTCAGCTCAGTAGTATTATTTAGGTAAGGGTAACTTACAAAACCCACTTCATCTGTTGAGTTGTGGTAAGCTACAACTTCCCAAAGCAAACATACCTCTAGCCATGACCAGTCTCAGAAAACTGCCCCCACCCCCCCAAAAAAAGTCATCTGTTGTCTGGCGGTGGCTCAGCATTTATGTTGTCCTGTCATGAGAGGTGGAGGGAAGATGGCAACAGGCAGTAGGAGTGTCAGAGTTGTGTGAGAGGAAGAGTATGGGAACCACTCCTTTGATCAGCCAGCTGCAGGACCACCCCCTGAGTCAACAAATGGAGGGAGCGATGTTGCTAAACCTGGCAGCGCACAGCTGAAACAAGCCCCTTCAGCAGACACAGCCGTGCCCTTAACCAGTAACTGACACCCCCGAAGCAAATGGAATACCCTTGGACCCATGAAGAAGAATGTAGTGAACAAGAAATGGGAGGAAATTAGGTTCTGAAACAAGGGAATAGGATATTGTTCTGGATGGATGTAATGGTGACGGGGACAGGCACTCTGGGACAGAGGCCTACTGTGTGTGTTTGTGTGTGTGTGTGTTTGTATTTGTAATGAGTAACTCATGAGCATCAGCTCTGTTCTTTGTGAGGCATTATGTGTGCCGCAGAGCAAAGTGCGTCCAGAACAGATAGTGGTGAAATGGAGGGAGGAGGGTTCAGGCTGAGGGCAAAAGGTTACAAGGGCACTGAGACCTTTGGGTCTGACACCAAAGACCTGTGTTCAACTGAATAAGGCAGACATTTATTCTCCCTATAATAGGCCTATGTCTGAATGATCAGTTAGGTTGTTTGTTCTGTCAGATGCGTGTGGTTAACTAGATGCTGAACACAGTAAGGAGAGGAAGTAAATCACTCCCTCAGAGAGGGGTTTGTGTGTTTATCTGATCAGAGCTAAGTTTGTTCAGGCTGTTTACCTCCTTCCAAACACCTCCGGTTCTCTCCAGTAGAGTAACCATGGCAACTCCATCTTTGGCCTAATTGTTAACATAACCTCTGAATGAGGGCAAGAGGGAATGTGTAGATGGCAGGGAATATTGGAGAGGAGGGACAGAATGGTGCATTTCCTGCAAAAAAAAAAAACATTTACAGATAGATTTAAAAAAGAGCATTAGTGATGATTTTGATTAATGTCACAGCATTAGAAATCGATTCTAGTCAACAAAAAATCTGGCTGATGCAGTAAGCTCTGTGGCAGAAATTATGTTTAATATGTGCAGCTTCTGTTAAAAACTCCAGTTCAATACATTACCCCAGGCCTACTTCCCCTTGCATTTCTGCCTTGGAATTTCCTGTTGACAGCAGCCAGCCAAAGCTCCAGAGTGGCTGGGCTTGGTGCTTACTGTTGGACTGGAGTTGTATGTGGGCGGGTAGGGGTGTTCTCCTATCTTATTCGTAAACGCCTGACACCTCCCTACCTCTCCTACTACCCCACTTCCCTCTCCTCTCCCCTCTCCACAGGACTCCCTGAGCATCAGACACCTGGGAAGACTGCGCCTCCCTCCACACCTGTGCCCCCCTTCTGGACTCCGAGAGACGGCAGCCTAACTGCTGAGTGGTGCCAGGGAAGATGACCGCTCTCAGATAGGGGACTCTGCGTGAAAGAGTTAAACATGTGAGTCACTCTCTAGGCACAACTGTCAGTGATGTCCATGTTTGTCTTTTTTGAGAGCATACCTTCACATTTAAAATGGTGAACACTGAGTCAACTACCGCTGTCCTTCACAATGAGAAGTATTTGTTTGCACTCTGTAATTACTTGGATAGTGCTACCAGGGTGGCCGATCTCAGGTAGTGGACACCCTTATCAGGATGAATGGAATATCCACAAAAACGCCACAAAGTCTGAATTATCTCTGTGTTTTGATAGTGGAAAAATCCACCATTGTTCTCCGAGTAGTAGCTTGATTGCTAGAAGCAACACTGCTTCAGGTGATCAGAGAGAAGTCTGAGTTGGTTCCTCTTCCCACTGAGCATCCGTCTGACGATGCTGGTTATGGCCATGAAATTCACATGATTTGTATTCTCTACAGTTACTGATTCTGCTGTTATTACAGCCAGACAATACAGCGGTGGTCTGTTGGGTCGTCAGGGTCTGCTGGAGGTGTGTGTGTGCGTTTTGCGTGTGTGTTGGTGTGTTCTCTCTGGATCACTGCACGGCCAGGGTGATGAAGGAGTGCATCGAGCGTCAGCAGCGGTAGCAGCGGTAGCAGCGGTAGCAGCAGCAGTGGCTACCCTCCTGGGCGGGGAGGAGAGGGCATCTGCTCCTCTGGTACTGCAGAGAACCAGCAGTGTCACATGAGGACACCATCAGCTGCCCACTCGACAGATAGGAGGGGCCGCTCACAGCGCTTGGGCTCTGGCTACGGTCGCCTGGGATATTTGTAACGATTTTGGAAGCGCTTAGTGTATTCTTTTGGAATCCTTTTTTGAAAGTTTTTTTTTTTATTTTTTTTTATAAATCTATTCTGTACCTCTCCATGGGTACACCTGCCCCAGCCCCAACCCCAGTCCATTCCCCATGGCTGGATGTCTCACACACACACCCACCCACACACACACACACCCAGCGAATGTCCCTGAAGTGTCGCGTCCCTTGGCTGGGGCTGCTGAGAGTGCTGTGATGATTAATGGTCTCTGAAGCCTGAGGGCGTTTCCTCACTGAGAACTCCTCTCCCTTCTGACCCCCACCCCACCCCACCCCTCCCCTGCCCCCATTACCAAGCTGTCTGAAGCCTACAGCTCCACCTACACCCCCCCCCCCACACACACACACACACACACACACACGCAGAGAGCTCCCCCAAAACAGCGAGTGGCAGTGCTGTCGTCTCTGTGGCTCCCTGTATTGTGATGCTCGCAGCTGTTGTATTGTCTCTGGGAGCACTGCATATGGCACGTGCACAGGGTGGAGGACCAGCTAGGCTCGTGTGTGTGTGTGTGTGTGTGTGTGTGTGTGTGTGTGTGCGTGCTGCAGAAAGGCTCTTGATGGCGTCTGTGAAATCAGATTCCCTCATATCTGCTTGGTATCACAAAGCTGCGGATCAGCGCTGTCCCCCCGTTCCCTCGCGGGGCCCGCTGACATCATCCAGACTCAGAGAGAGGGTAATCGAACTGGGTGTGGGCGTGTGATACCCGCAGACTTTCAGGCTCATAGTAGTCTGTGATCACGTCTGCGACGGTTGGGATGAAAGTGTGCTCCATATGGGAGGTTGGGTGAGGAGTAGAGGTCAGCATGCTGAGCCTGACGAGACTTGACCCCCAGCTTTGCAACCCCGGTATGATTTTGGCCAATATCTGGGGGTCGTTGTTAACTTCACATTCATGCCCTGGCTTGCAGCTAAAGCAAGAAATGTAGAAAGTGAATATAAATGCAGACAAGTTGAACTTAAGATTGGAAAGTCTTCACTCCCCCTCACATCCTGCTCAGATCACACCTTTATGTTGGTGTTACTACACACGTTCGGGTTCTTATTAGCACAAGCACAGCAAGGTGCTCTTGCTAGATGTGTGCCGGCTGACAACGGCAAGTGAGGTTGCTGATGCTGATGCTGGTTAAAAATAAACGTCTGCACAGGAGAGCTATTAAAAGCACCTCTTTCGAGATCATTCTTGTGGAAGTGGTACTCTGTTGTTGCTTTAACAAAGGTCCATTTCTGTGTGTTTGTTCGTGTTTTGAGAGACTGAATGAGGGAGATGGTCTCACATGGCAAAGCTTATGTTAATATTTTGACGCTTGTGCCGGTTCTGTACGAGTTTTTTTTTTTCACGCACCTGATAGGACAGACTTGGATGCCCCGGTGTTGTGACTGGATTGGACGGAAAATTTCAGCCCATGATTCAGGGCTTTGATTTTGAGGTTAAAAGGTCAGGTCATCTAATTTCCCCTCGGCCTGGATGACGAGGACTTAAACGTGTGTGTGTGTGTGTACGTGCACGCGCGCATGAGTGAGAGAGGTCTGGTGAGCTGGGAGTGTGTTCACATGCTTCCCGGCAGTGCCATCTTGCTGCAGCCCCTGACCTCTTTGTGAGTGTTAGAGGAGCATCTGTGTGTGAGACCCCTACCTCGGGGCCCTGGGAGGGTACCTCCACGGCTTTTCTGCCGCCAACGCTGTTGTACAGAGAGGAAAAGAGAGGGGGTGGGGGGGGGAGAGAAAGAGGTGCGACAGGAGGGTTGCTTATGTGCTCAGGGCAGGATCAGATTTCAGGGAGGGAGAGGAAGAGACTGACAGAGGGAGGGAAGACAAGAAAGTGGGCACAGGGGCCTGGTTTCCCCACATCTGCTCAGCGAGATTGGATCTGCATGTTTGACCTCAGCCCGGTAGCTTGCATTCCCTAGGGGTTATATCCTTCTCTCTCTCTCTCTCTCTTTTTTTTTTCTCTCTCTCTCTCTCTCTCCATCTTCCTGTCCTTTTCTCTTACTTTTTCCTCTTGTAGTCTTGGTCTCTCCCCATCATCTTTTTTTTTACCTTTCACTCTCCGCCCATCCACCTTTGACTGACACTTTATCAAGCCAATGTGAAGTGATTATCTCCATTTAAATGCAAATATGCCTGTTCATTTCCCTGGCTGTGTTTTTTTCTTGACCTGAGAAACACACACACACACACACACACACACACACACAAAAGTGGCACTAATCGGTTCCCGTAAGTGAGCTCCGTCTCTCCAAGCTGGGAAGGGATTACTCAGCGCTCAGCTATGTCATGATGCATCATCAGAACAGCTCACAACATGCCGGGCAGACCCCGAAGTATGACTCAGCAAAAAAAAAAACTTCTAAAAAGACTTTCCACTAATGCCCTGGAAGAAGGCATTTAAAACCCCACCATTATCTCAACCCAGTGACTTTTACAGTGAAGTTTATTGGGTGCTGTTTAGCAGCATTATTTTCAGAGATTGAGGGAGGGATGGGTGGCTTGGTGTGTGTGTGTGTGTGTGTGTGTGTGTGTGTGTGTGTGTGTGTGTGTAGGGATATGATTGATAAGAGGCTTCTCTGGGGGGGATTCCCTGCTCAGTCTGGCGTCACGGTATTCCCAAGGACCCTAATTACTGCCGGCTGTATACTACTCTGACTGATGTCTTTCTTTTCCTCTTGTTTGGACTCCTTCTCAGGCTATCCTTAAAAACATGTTGGTTTGCTGTAACACCCAAATTGACATGTCTGTCCAAAAAAATTAATATTCATATATATATATATATATATAGACACACACACACACACACACACACACACACACACACACACACACACACACACATGCATTTCTGGATATAAAGAGCATTTTGTAGTTTAGAAAGTAGAACAGTAACAACAAGCTTTTTCCCACACTACTTCATTTTCGGCCATATTTTGAAAATGGCATTCTATTGAAAATAAATGTATTCCAAGACTTCACTCAAAGTTATTTTAATAACACAGGGCACTGTGTGCTCTATGTATTTAGCTTTTAATATAATAGCAAATATCATATCATACAAACATTTTTAAGTCCTAATCACAATGTCCACCTGGGAGAAACTAAAATGATGTGATCATAACATGAAACTATACTGCCATGACATTCTTGATCTTTTTCCTAATAATGCTCTTTGATTGCATCGTCAATTCCGAGCACGACAAAATAACACTATATTTCTCCAGTGGCAGCACCAATATTATAGTAATATAATAAGATATTTTAAGATTTTTAAGAAACCAGCAACACTGTTGATGTGTGTGTGTGTTCATTAAGTGGCCGTAACCTCAACGTGTGAATGCTTTAATTTCCTTTTCCTCTTGCTTTTAAATAAAAAAAAATGGCGCATGTTTTCATCCGCTCAACCGTTGTGTGTTATCAATAAATCACTGCAGGCCCCACCCAGTAGTTTCAAATATTACTTTAAAATATTTTCCTCGATCTCAACAGAAAGTAATATTCTGCAAGTTGGCAGATCAAACAACGTGGGTGAAAATACATTTGTTTGTGGGGTTATGGCAGACCAACATAATATGGCAACATGGGTTATGGCAAACCAACATAGCCGCTCTCAGCCTTGTCACACACACACATTCACCCTGTTCCTTCTATCTCTGGCCTGAAGTCAATGTTGCTGTGCTGCTGCAGTGCTGCGTTCACTGGGTGGTCTTGGCCCTGGCGGTGGGGAGGAGGTGGCTGAATGGAGCCATGATGATGTTTTTGTGTGCCACTGAATGACTGCCTGACAGCTGGTGGTCTCATGTAGTTGGGTAGGCAACACAGACTCTTCCTCTATGGAAAAATGAGAAGCTGTTTCTGTCTCTCTCTCTCACTGACAGTCAGAACACAGAACAGACTGAGTGTCTGTGATTCAGGAATAACATGCTTTACCGGCGCTGAATGAAGAGGCCACGTGTTGAAGCGTTTACTAGTGCTGCAAGCACATGGGTGGCTAATCCAAACAACAACAAAAGCAGGGATTGCGTAGCAGTTGAGCTGGA
Organism: Clupea harengus; assembly: GCF_900700415.2. NCBI lineage: Eukaryota > Metazoa > Chordata > Actinopteri > Clupeiformes > Clupeidae > Clupea > Clupea harengus. The sequence continues at coordinate 15,170 of NW_024880364.1, forward strand.
ATTGTTGTTTTGCTTGCAGTTGAGCTGGAATTGTTACTGTTTTTGTATGGTTTATTTGGGTTCACGCGGTCTGGTTCTGTCTGCCATGTCAGTGCCTTACAAATGTTGTGCATCAGGAGATCTGCACCGCTTACCTGAAGAGGATATTATAAACCGTGTCACTTTGTTTGTTTGTTTGTTTGTTTGTTTTTTCTTGTTAAGAGGTCCTCCCCAAATGTCACTCTTCCCAGCCTCTAGTTGACCTCTCTACCAACTTTTGCATTATCTTTCTCTGTGCCTCTCGTGTCACTCTACTTCTCACACATCTTTTGCGTGGGGGTGTGTGTGTCCGCGTCCGGTGGTGGGCAGTGTGGGGGCAGCAGCCGTGTGGAGGCGGCTTTTGTGGTGCCCGTGTCTAGACGCGTATGAATGTTTGAATCTGTGTGTGTGTTTGCGTGTGGGAGCGGGAGAGCAGATAAGGCAGCCTTTGATTTGGTGGGGGGAGGCGTGGAGACGATCATGCTGAAGAAGCGGGGGAGGGGCAGCATGGAATGGAAGGAAGGGGGTGGGGAGCTAAAGGTGTGTGTGTGTGTGTGTGTGCGTGAGTGTGTATGTGTCTGTGTCTGAGCGTGTGCGAGAGAGTGAGAGAGAGAGACAGAAAGAGAGTGTGAGTGCAAGCAGGCAAGAGAGAAAGGAAGGCAAAGAGGGAGGGCTAAACTAGAGCTATTGATGGGGAAAGAGAAGGGAGGGGTTGAGAGGGAGGGAGAGAGAGAGAGAGAGAGAGAGAGAGAGAGAGCGCAAGCGACAAAGGGGAGGGGTGTGTGGGCTGAGGCTGTTTTCAATGAGGAAGCAGCCGAGCCATTTTCACCGTTGAGTAACAGCACGCTGCTCGCCGCCAAGAGAGCGAGGGAGAGAGAGAAAGAAAGTGCTCCTTCTGGATTTTTCTTTTTCCGTTTTTTTTCCTTCCATTTTTCACAAAAATACCACAACCTGGGCTATCTTTTTGGCCCTCCTTCTTCCTCCCCCCACCCCCACCCCTTCGCTCACTCTCTCTCCCTCTCCCTGCGTGTGTTGGTGTGAGTGAAGGCAGACCTGGGGTGGACACACAATGGGGCGAAGTGCCTGTGGCAACTGGGCCGTTGTGCTGCCGAGAGGGGGAGGGGGCGGAGAGAAGACCGGCACACAGAGGAGCTAACGCAGCCAGCCAGCCTGCCGGCTCAAGGCCTCCCCTCCTCCTCCTCCTCCTCCTTCACTGCTGCTTGGGCTCACTCGCTGTCGCTAGCTCGGTTCTTTTCTCGCTCGCGCTGTCCGGCCGAGGCCGCCCAGCTCTCGGGCTTCCTTCAAACGTTTTCTCTCGGAAAGGGGAAATTCTCTCCTTCAGCATTGCACCATGGATTAACATCAGTGTGTGTGTGTGTGCGCGTGTTTGTGTGTCGCCTCCATGGATTTCTTTGGGATATACGAGTCCATGCCGGAGATTTTGAGGTGGAACCCTTCCTGTGTTTGGGACTAGCAAGAAGGGATACCAAACTTTTTTTGGTTTCATTTTCTTCCTTTATTTTCTTTATTTTTTTACCTTTTGCCTTTCAGTTTTGTTTCCTCTCACAGAGGGGCTCATAAATGGATTACAAGATGCATTCCAAATCAAATGATCTGCTGGATTTTCAGACACTGGATGCCCTTTTGGAAAAAATTGCACATTATTCTGTGGCCGTTAAAAGGTAAAGTCTTGCGAAATGCCCGAAATAGAAGCAGTTGTTTAACATCTTTTAACATTTGTGTAAATATCCCAACATGAATTTAGTTTACTAATTCAAAACAAAGCCCTTGGGTTTGAATGGGTAACTTAAGGACATACTCTGGTGAAAACACTGCATTTGAAAGAAACCTATTTTTTTTCAGTCTTCCGACATCAGCAAGCAGCAGTCTATATGTTTTATATTTTCCTCTGCTGTATTTTTAAACCAAAAGGAGACTGTAGAGCCCTGTGAGGGTTGCATTGTTAGCAGAAAAGCTAAAAAGGCCGGAATAGCCAACCTCCTGGTGGGAGGGGTGTGTGTGCGGGGGGAGGGGGGATTTTAGAGGAAGAGGGGGTTGGTGTATTTGTTGTGGCAGCAGGCAAGTTTTTGGAAACCTGTCCTCACTGGGCAAGGCTCACTAGACTGTTCTGTGTATTCTGAGAATTCTTTTCCAGTAAATCAAGCCCGGTCTGGTCATGTCTGACTATTTGGCCATGACAACGGTACAAAGTTATTGAACACGCTGTTCTCTGTCTCTCTGTCTCCATCTTTAACTTGTTGTTGTTTAAGGACTTTCACCAACAATGTTGATATGAGTACAGTGTGTTTCGGCTGATGACAGATGTCTGTCAAGCTAGTCAATGATAGTATATATGCATGCAGCTGAGTGACCTCATAAGACCCAGAGCATAGGTGCTAGGTTAGGTCGTGAAGTCGATTCCTCAGCCTGATGGTGTTTGTCTGGCTGTATTGCAAAACCATTTTTTAAACATCTAGCCACGTAAGAGCACCCAGTGACCCCTTGAACATGACTCTGCAAGAGCCTGGCTTGATTCTACATGTCTAGTACTGACTGTTAGCCCTGGGTAGTCATTCGTAAGGAGAAATAGGTCAGTCTGGGGCTCTTCATTTGAAGAAGTCAAGCTGACTGACCTTTCACATGGTCCAGTGCTGTTAACCACAATCACCTTTAATTCAGCATAGACATGCCTCAGGGTGAGTCTGTCTGTGAGCAATTCACTGATCTGGAGTGATCTTTCTCCTCCTCCAGACGCATGGAAACAATCGAGACTCCCAATTTCTGAGCAGCAGGTTGGGCAAGATGCCCCATGTTAAAAATGTCAAAATGCCCCTGTTCTCATTCTCTGAACTGGGTATTTAGAGTTATCTGGGGGATGGAGAAACCTTGTCTTCTCCCTTCACTGCACTGAGCTCCATGTTGTCTTCTCGTAGGAGGATTTCGTTCGTCTCCCTAGAGGAGCAGACTTGCCGTGGCTCCACTGTGAAAGAGGAGAGGTAGGGATGGATGAAAGGAGGTGGGGAGTGGTGGTCTAGTTCTATGCAGGCGCAGTGGCATTCATTATTAATGATTTAGCTTTCAAGCAAACAACCAGTAGCGCTCACGCTTCACCACCAGTGCCTACAGGGGCCTCTCTTCTCACGCCGCTGGAAAGGTTCATTGTTTCATTTTTGTTTGTTGGTTTGTTGGTTTGTTTGTTGGTTTGTTTGTTTGTTTTTTTGTTTTGTTCCTCTTCTCTCCCTCTGTGCGTCACATGTTGGGTTTGGTCTGCTTGCAGAACCCGATTTCCTAGTGCGGCAGCCTCGCGGTACAACTACAAACCATTTCCTCCCCAGCCTAGCATTCCACAGAACTACATAATGATCTATGTCCTGGTCAAAGGTCAAACGCTATTCCAGAGAGGCCGGGGCAGGATGGAAAGGCAGAGGCAGGAAGTCGATCACCTTTCTCAGAAGTGTGTTTGCAGGTTTACTACAGTGGGGCGAGGTGAATGGAGGCAGGAGGGGATCTGATAGGGCTGATAAGGTCAGAGCAGTTTGCTCCGTAATCTTTAGTCACAGATGGGTGTTTTACACCCACACTGGTAGGTCTATTAGCAGGTCCTCTGAGCAATCCATTAGTCATACAAGAGGAATTTGAAGTGTGATTCTGGCTTAAACATTACACCAACACAAAACAGAAGTGACTGGAGTACGTGTGTGAGGGAGAGTGATCTCTGGCTTCACAAGGCTAACATCTTTAGCTATGATCAGACCAGTGCATTTGACACCAGTTGGTCTATCACATCCTTAGCTATGATCAGACCAGTGCATTTGACACCAGTTGGTCTATCACATCCTTAGCTATGATCAGACCAGTGCATTTGACACCAGTTGGTCTATCACATCTTTAGCTATGATCAGACCAGTGCATTTGACACCAGTTGGTCTATCACAAGGCTAACATCTTTAGCTATGATCAGACCAGTGCATTTGACACCAGTTGGTCTATCACATGGTTGCAGTGAGGTTGCACTGCCAGTCTTCATTGTATGTTTGACTCTGATGAGCCAAATATCATTCATACAACACACACGCAAAGCAATAATAATAGAAGTACTTGTTGGAACACATGTATTACTCATAGTTAACTCATAGTTACTCATAATAACAGCCTCTTATGAGCATTAAAGATCCCTTCAGATCATATTTTAAGCAGTAGCCTCCTTCACGTCCTTATGACATATTTAGATTAAAATCTTTGAATATTAAAACTACATTGATTTTAAACACATTGAAGTCTATCTTTACTTATTTAAACAACTTCTCCCACTGTACTAGTGTGTATCTATTCTTTTCATCACTCCTTTAATTCAGAATCATTTCAAGTAATTTCCAGTATTACAGGTTGTCATCTGCAACATTCTCAGCTGACCTTGAAGGCAGCCGCATCAAGTGTTAAGCAGCACAGGAGCCAGTCTGAAGGCATGACCTCAGGAACAGGTCTGGGTGTGCCCCGAATTCGCATTGAGCTACCTCTTTGAAGTTTCAACCGAATGTGAAATGACAAAAAAAAATCACATGATGTCAGAACGATTAACCCTCTGGAGGAAATGGCCACTAGGTCTAGGTGATGGACCTATTTTTTTAGCCCACATTAAACTTGAGGACAAGATGGTGCTGACAGGAAGGTGAGCCAGTATGTGCTATTAATCAGTATTATGCTCACATAGGTGATACAAATGATCAGCTTGATCATGTCTAAGAATCCTACATGTACAAAAGTTATAAACTGATTAGATATTCCAGTCAGTTTGAGGTCAGACTTTATTTTACTGTGGGCTCTACAGTGTGCTTTCTGACCTGGCCAGTGAGTCACATAAACTTTTGTTGTGGTGTGTGTTCACACGGTGATAGATCTGGTCCTGTGAGCTCTGCAGGCTGGTGAGAAGCCTGATGGAAGGAAAAGAGTTTGTTACATTTCTCCAGGAATTTCCCCTGACCATTATTGATTCTCATCATTCATCGTATTCATGGTTTGGAACATCAAGCACAACTGAGCAAAAATTCATATCTAGCCCTTCATTAGTGTCAACATCAACCTGAAAATCTCCATCTGAATCAGCATCTGCTTGTCAAATTGAAATGTTTCTGTAATGCTTTCAGAGGTTGTTGTTGACAATTCAAACTTGTCACGCCAATGAAAAGTAACATCTTGCATGTCAGTGTACTTGCAATGTCATTGGACGTTTCACTGTCAGTGTAGCTGTCCTTGGCTTCTACAAGAAATTTCATCTTGTCTTGTTGACAAGATGATGATGGCCAGCAGGTCAAGCTAGTTTTTAAAAATATTACACTCATCTCATGAACTCCCGAGACTATATGATGATAAGACTTAAACCATGGAGCCCCTAAAATCGAGCTAAATAGTACTTCAAATTAAGAACAAAACACTGTCTTATCAAAGTTGGCCATTATCCAACCTTACCGTACTTATTTGAACAGTAGGTCACCTGTGTTATTTCATCCAAAGATTCATCCTAAAACCAGTGCATTTGTACTAGTACTTGGTCAAAGAGAAAATTACATAGCGTAGCTATGTCAGTTATCGGACAGTGTCAAACATCGGCCATTCTGCTAAGTTTAATAATGGATTAACAATCGATATGCTCAGTTTAATAATGGGTTAACATGACAACGCGAACGTTTGCCGATAACACACGCCGTACGATAATTAACACCGTTACGATATATTTCCACGGAAGTGATGTCATTATTGCACAAACTGGTCAGTTAGTCACTTCTTTATTAAATTTGTAGGAACAAGATCTTATCTTGTGTGCACAAGATAATACCTTAAGTACACAAGAGCTTGTTCATAAGAATTCATGTCATGGGAGCAAGGTCTTGATGTTTGTGCATAAAATCTGATGGGAGCTGGTTCTTGTTTTCATACCTTATCTTGAAAATGTTTGATAATACCTTACTAGTACCATTTATCCTGTTAGATTCCGATTGTAATACTTACCTCAAAGAGAGCTGTTTAATTTGGCAAAAGTGACAGGTCTAGCGTCCTCGCTGGCTCGCTGCAGTGCAGTGTGTAGATCCGGCCGTTCCCATGTGCTTCAATGACAAAATAGCCTATTTTCCATGTCACTTTTCTCATCGAAACTGTTCGTCCATCTACAGTGTCTAATTCAAACAGTTCATTTCCCCTATGCTGATGTTTTCCCTAGAAATCAGTTTTTAAAACACTATTCTACTATATCGTAAGGAGGCGTAGATACACTTGGGAATTAAGTGATTGACGGCCTTCGCTGGTAGAGACCGGCTGCTGCATGGCATCGCTGCCAACATCTTACATTAAGTGTTTTCGTTTCCGTTGAAAAAAAACCTTAACATGGCTTTTTGTTCTAAAATAGAGATCAGTGATTTTGAATGAATTTTCTCTTACTTGTTATAAACACTTCCACCTGTCAAAAACATCAAAACCGAAATCCTATGAGTATGGACCTTATCTTACATTAAGCGTTTTCCTCTGCATTGACGCTCATTATGGAGAAAGCTTAACGTTCCAAAAAAGGTGATTACCAAATTGGTGTGACATCTCACGTCATAAACGCAATCTCTTATCACAAAAGCAAAACTGAAATCCAAGGAATCAGGCCTACTTTATGTTTAGCACTGTCCTCTCCAGTGCCACCCGTAGGCAAAGGAAAGGCTTAATGTGTCTTAATGTTCCATAACGGCAATGAATGATCACTAAATATCTCTTGGACATCTGTTGTTATAGACAGTTCCACCTGTTTTAAGTAGGCTACATTAAGCCACATTGAGGTTTTTTCTTATAATTGCAGAAAAGCCTTAAAGTTCCCCATCACAACAGTAAGCCTACCAACGAATTTCAGATTTAAAGACCTCACTGGATTACTGCAAGTCAAAGACCCCTTTTCTAAATGGTACTTTAGGAACTTTGGGACTGATGGGACATTGGGCTCTGGGAATAGTTCATAACGTTGTATTTGCTTATTTTGTTGGTGTCTGTCTCCCTTGTCTTCCAGTTTGCTTGTCAGATGCAATGTAATTTTATTTATATTGATATATGGTGGTCTACGCAGCTATTAGTATCATTTGATATATGATATATATATATATATATATATATATATATATATAATTTAAACTCAAAGTGAGGCAAAGAGAGGATTTCTGGTTGTCTTGGTTGTTTTCAGCCATTTTAGCAGGTCCAGCTGGCAGTGTCTGTTAACAGCAGATACAAGATCCACCTTTTACCTTAGATATTGCGTTTGTACCTTTTCCTTAGATTTCAAGTAAGACAGTTGTTACCGCCTAATAAAGAGAATTTGATTCATCTGATCATTTCTACTACTGTAACATAGGGTAGGTTACTGTGACCAATGATTGTAAAAAGCAAAGAAAATGTATATCTTGATGCTCACCTTTTTACACGCCGTTACTGCAAGTTCAATGAAGACAGTCTGTGGACCTTGGTATTGGACAAGGTGGCGGGCCCACCACATTAGTAGGCGTACCTGACATCTCATCTCTGCTGCGCAAACTCTGGCTCTAAATTTGGCAACATGGCCGATGAATTTTGTCCTCATTTCTATGAAACAGTAGGGCATGGAGCCACAGCATCCAAATGATTTACTGTCATTGGTGCTTACGGCGGTTCTTATCGCAGTTTAGGTTCAGCTATACCAGCACAAGCGTGGATAAATGCTAAACTCTGACTCTGACCCTAAACTCTTCCTCTCAGACTGTGGCATATTTAGTTCAGCTCGAGTCATGATGACAGAAATAGAGCCTTTGGTCAACAAGAAAGGTAAAATCAATGAATAAAAAAATAGCACCACCACTGAAATTTCGCAGTTTATTATTCAAGAGGAAATGTACCGATACATTTGTTAGCAAGCTAAAGATATTATTGTTTAATACTACAGGGCTAATCTATGGGGCAAATAACGCCAGACAGTAGTTAAGTCACTGAGTACTGCATAAGACCAGTGATGTAGTGGGAATTCTTAAGCATTGAGATACTAATGTTGAGTCTAAACAGTTCTCGTGTGCATTTCAATGTCCAAATCTGACTAAACACAGTGTTTGTACAGGGAAAACATACTTTCTAAGCGATATGCACTACAACCCTGTTCAAGACACGATTAACATTTTTTCAGTTTAGTAGCATACCAGTTTAAAGGCTAGCCTAAAACCTCAATCCCAGACCTAGCGTCAGCCTCTCATCTCATCTGTCATCCGTCAACGTGTTTAGTATTAACCTTTACCTTTTAGTATGTGTTTAGTCTTTACCTTCACCTTTACCTTTAGTATGAAAGGTTCTTTTACCACGTGTTGAAACACTTAAATAGCTCTGTTTGGGTCGCTTCAAAAATGATGGACTTTCCAGTATCACGTTCATGTTACATCCCCACATGAAAACATGACCTAAACCAGCTTTTTTCTTCTTTTTTTTTTTTTTTTTTTTTTTAAAAGTGGCATTGCACCATAAATCAGTGTAGGCCTACGTCATCTTACAGTACTTATCTTTTCAACTGGATATGAAATAAACTCAGTGCATAGTATTCCCTAGTGCACAAATTAACTGAAGATGATTTTAACACTTTTCTGTACATATTGGTCTACTTACTATTTCCAATAAGTAAAGAAGACAAAATATAGGTTAATACGTTATTATACATAATATAATATGCATAAACATAATATGCATTGATAATAATATTGCAAATGATAAAGTAACCAAAATATTCTATTAAATACAAGCACTGAGGGTCCACGTGCACAACCGCACCGCTGCTAAAACAAATCCTTACATTAACACTGAACGAGCAAAATAATTGCCATTATTTCTTTTGCCATAATCAAGCAACCCTAGCAGTGATCCTTTGAGAAAATCTTTGATCAACAACTGTTTTTGTAACAACAGGAAGTTGTAACCAAGGCCTATTTTTATGTTCAATATTAACTATAGGTCCTCTGTCAAATAGTTGGAAAATGGCACTAAATGGTTGTTGTCTGCAAGTCTGATCTTGCACACATGTGGTAGCTGGTGTGCATAAGGTAAAACAATACCATTTTATTAAGGACTTTGGGGGGTTGGATTCAGCAGTAATTGCAGCAATGAATGATCATGCTGCCCGTTACAGGCCATCTGGTCTGTGTGTCTCCGGTGTGTGTGTGTGTGTGTGTGTGTGGGTGTGTATCTGCTGAATGAGTGTGGTTGTGTGTCTTTTGCAGTGTCTATTTTGTGTGCATCTGCGTCTGTGTTTATGCGGGTGTCCAAGGTTTTGTACCGAGAGAGACACCACACCAGCCTGAGCCGACGCACGCACTGGTACACACAGTCTCTGTTTGACTCCTGAAACGGCCCCTCGCTCCTATCTCCCAGCTCGTCTGCGAAGTGCCTGTTCCCGTTGGCTGTCTGGTGGCCCATTTCCTGTGTACAAAGCTTATCTGGTCAGGGCTGCTCCCAGACAACTCCTACGTGATGAGCCGTCCTCTTGCTGCCCAGTTGACGGTTGTGCTCATACTGTTGTCACTGGTGCTCTGCCGCGTGACCTGGTTTGGACTGCCGTGTCATGTTTGCTCCTGTAAATACACAGGAGTGTAAACAAACTGTTGGAATTGAGGAACTTTCCGAGACACTTTGTTGATCAGTGGTTACGTGCCCTAAGGGCCTCATGTATCATGTGTTGGTTAGTGTGCCCTCACAGCACACCTGGAGTACACACACACACACACACACACACACTAATATGTGTGCTGTTGTAGAAGGAAATAACCTGTGAACAT
>NW_024880365.1:0-24995 GCF_900700415.2 Clupea harengus
TAGATAGATAGAAGATGAATGGTTGGATTGAAAATAGGAGAGCGAGAGAGAGAGAGAGAGAGAGAGAGAGAGAGAGAAAATATAGGAAAGAGACAGAGAAATTAAAGATACAAGGAAGTTAGAAATTGAGATAAAAAAAGAAATTAAGAAATATATGGATAAATAGATAGATAGATAGATAGATAGATGGATAGATAGATAGATAGATAGATGAGGAATGAAAGAGAGGAAGAGGAAGAGACAGAGAGAGTAGTATGAAGTATGAAGTGCAGATTTTTTTTTTAAATAACATAGCTGAAGTGTCATTTACAAGACGTATGAAACAGAGTTTGAATGAAGCTTCTACGTTAAGCCTGCCGAGCTGAATTATTCTCGGAAATTGTTTGGAAGAATAATAAGAAAATGCCCAGGAATATCAATAGTGTTGTGTGTTCCAAGCAGTGTAGTAAGAGGCCTAGGAAGAACAGTACAGTGCTTTGCTTTCCAAGTACTATAATAAAAAAGCTTAAGAATATCTATATAGTACTTTGCTTTGCAAGCACCATAAAAAGCCTATGAATATCAACAATAATATCAATAATAATAATAATAATTATTATTAATAATATAATTGAAGTGCTTGTAACATATACATTACAATGACAGATGAGTTCTAAAGAGGTGAATCCTTAAACGCTTTGTGATACTATTTGAATGTCCCAACGCTGATCATTTAGCAGTAGGTAGGTCAGTCCATCACCAAGGCACCACTAATGAAAAGAGTCTTGATTGCCATCTCTTGCTGTAGAGAGAAGGCAAAGACAACAGACGGTCTTCAGAGGAGCTAAGTGGTCTCAACAAAGTGGTCGAATTCTTCCTAGATCTCTCACACAATGAAGGGAGACCATCAACTCATGTTGAATATTGACTGATAAATATCTTAATAGCAGAGTCTGTGGGTCAGTGGCGTCAGAGAATCGCGGCCCTGTGCCTTGTTGGATGTTATTTATTGCTCATCGAACAGGTGCTGGGAGAGTCCAACCTTTCTTTCATAGGGCGAAGTGTTAGCATCCCCGTAATTGCATAGGTTACGGCCGTGTTTCTCAACCCCATAAATCCTAATCTGAAATGGTTTACGTGACTTGGTTTGGGCGACTGCATGCTTGATTTAGCCAGACAGGTCAACACTAAATCAAAATGGCTCCAACGAACAGAAACATCTCCTAGTTTCACTAGTTTCAGTTTTAGTGATGGCCTGTCAGTTGTGAGGTAGTTTTGGTGACATAAGGTAGTCACACTCACAGATCCACCCAGATTCATGATTCTGTGTTCAAAAGTTTCACTTATTATATCTTCAGAATAATACATTTAATTTGCAAAAGTCATTTAGCATAAAAACGGTTTGAGTACAAACAATAAAAATGATTTTATAGGCACTAAATAATTTAGTTCCTACGGCACATATTCTGGAGCTGTTTGTGTCTGTGTACCACCATACTTACATGAATTCCCCGGTCCTAGAGGGCCTGCTGAAAACGATGCGGCTGCATTGGCAGCTTATCTCTGGGTGGTCCAGCATAAAATGTCCAGCTCTCCTCCGCGGCACTGAAGCAGCGCAATTTATCAGTCTCACAGCACAGCCGAGGCCAGCACTGCGGATGGAATCGATACACGCACACATTCCGAAAGCTGGCCCATTACTGTAGATCCACAAAATAAATCACTCGATAAAAACATACCACACACAAAACACAGAATACAACTGGGGACTGGAGGAGATGACTACTGATGTGACGTGAGGACTTCACATCCATCCTCCTATCATGCTCACTACACCCCATCCCTGGATAACACAGAGTAACTCAGAGCCATTCTTAGATTCTTAGCCTCGGAGGCAAGCAAGGTCATATTAGGTGCTCCGGGGCTGATGGCACCTGCACTTACCACTCTCAGATACAGATAACAGTACTGAACGGCTGTCTGTAAATGGCTGTGTGCACCAACTGGAAAGCTCAGGCTATGACTCATGGGACCGGTGGCGCTTTCCGTGTGGCACTTCTCATTCCGGCAGGGGTGCAGATCATTATTGCAATATTCAGATTACCGTGCACTGAAAATTAATTGGACTAATTAACATACAAGTAAATGATGATACCGTTAACACATTTCATTAACTCAAATTGTCATTCGATGTTCCTCCTGCACTTGGTATTGCATTACAATGAATTGAATTCATTAAATTATGCAAATGAAAGGTGGGAGAAAATGGACGTGCCCCTTTTTTAACGTTTATGGGGCTACGTTTTCTGATCCCCCCATCCCTTGGCAAATCAACTCAGGACCATGTGCTTTACATTTTTTTTGTTGTTTTTCTTTTGAGGTGAAAGCATTGATAAAAGCACATTTCTAATAATATTCACCCAGCACAGACAAAGATGCCCACAGGCACAATATGGCTATATGGAGTGTAGACCTGCGAGCTGGGGAGACTTCACAAAAGACAGATTCTTGACTGAGAAGTTGCACACTGCAACAATGACAAAAGACCTGCAAAATAAAATAAGCCGCATAAAAGCATTGTGTAACAGATGAGAGGAAAGTTGACCAAGAAGGTAAAAATATGAGCGACAATGTTCTCCTCCTATACTTCAGAATTAGAACTCATAATTCCCCCACCATTCATTTGTATAAAGGGGCAGCACTATTCTGCAAGATAATTTTGTAGGCTCATTCAGTGGAGCTGAGGCAAAACCCATTACCATCACTCAGCAATTGTGAGCTGCAGCTTGAAAACTTATCTTGCTATTGGCAGCCATGGAGAAATATTTCATTTGGTCTTACATTTAAAAAAAGGTTCAGTGAATTTCAATGAGCTCTATTTAAAGAGAAAAAAATAGCGGTGAAATATCTATACGGCCTCAACTTTCATGTTGGTTCTGCCCTTGTATTGATTCAAGGAAATACCATTAGACATTTACTGAGGGCACTTTTGCCACCTACCCGTCCCCCTGGATGCATCTTGTGTCCTACTCAATCTTGTGAATTGCTAGAGGTTTGGTCCTCTCCACTCTTGTAGTTTAGGGTGGTCAGAGGGTCAGTCTGGATCTTCTGCTCCTGTGGTTGCAGTGACACCTGCTGGACTGTCCAACTGGGGCTACACCCACACCACGCTCAGGGCTGTGGACTGTGTACCCTGCTGAACGATCTTGAACTCTACACATCATTTCAGACAAATAGCACATTTAGCTCAGATGCAGATCCAGCAAGGTGTCACGATAGATTCAAATAGTAACACATTTACTGCTGACACATCTCTTCTAGAGACGGCCATTTGAGTTCCCCACTGCCTCTTTACCAGAAAACAAGACACCTCACCACAGGATTCAGTTTAGTCATTTTAGTGTGAAATAAAACGCTGCCCTCAAAAGTGGGCATTGTACAACAATTTTAGGCTTTTGTTGGAAACAAAAAAAAAAGAGACTATCATAATCCCAAAAGTACACCCAAAGGTTAAAATGCTATTTATAGTGAATATGACAAAAGGACATCACAAGACAAAAACATGTTAACAATGCCGTCCTCAAAATTGTGAATCTCTAAACAATGACAATCATAACAAAAAAATCAAATGTCAAAAATAGTGTTTTATTTATTACCACTGAATGTGTAGTATTCTTCAGTTCCACCGAAGTGGATTGTGAAACCATATGTGGTCTGGAGTGGGCTGCAGCACATCCAGAAAAAAAAAGAAAAAGAATCGCTACTCCAGCATCGCCAAACACAACTCACTACAACCCTTCAATTAGACATGGCAGAATCTCGAACAACGACGCCAGGAGCATAGCGACAGAAAGGAAAGAAATCATAGACTACTGGATAAAAACAGGCAGGAAAAAACAGAATAGATTAACAAAAAAACAAAATAAGTCATACTGAGACATATACATACAATGACAGAGCAAGTTTATAACAGTATTCTAGGCAGTATATAAAAGTTTGTTTTTCCAATTTTTTTTTTTTTTTTTACAAAAAGATCATATCAAACTGCAACTGATGCAAACATTAATAAAAGGGTACATTTGCCTTGCACTCTGGATGACAAATAAGTTAAAGGTGCAGCATCCCTTAACCTGGCTACAGTCTGGAGCAAGGGCTATAGGAGGAGGCGCCGGGAGAAAGGGAATTTGGAGGGGGTGGGGGGGAAGTCATTCAAAAACCCTGACAGGTACAGCTTGACACAGCACAGGTAATATGGCGGCTGCATAATTCAGCTCCTCTTTTGGTCCGACACCAAATGACACGTGTGTGTGTGTGTGTGTGTGAGTGTGTGTGTGTGTGCGCAACTCCCTGCTAAAGTATCAGGCACGGCAGGGGAGCGCTCGCTCCTTTGTGCCTCCTGACAGTACTGCATGACCAAGTCTCGCTGAGAATTAAGTCAAATTTGGCAATTTTTCAACCCTCAAGCATACGTTTTTTTTTCCGTAAAAAGAACTCTAGGATCTGAATTTTGATTCTTTTTGAAAAAAAAAATCTTTTGCTTTTCAGTTTTTTTTGTCTCCTACAAAAGTTACACGCTTTGAATATCATACATATTTAAAAGGTAATTTTAAAATGAGATTTTGATAGCACAAAGAACAGTTCACTATGTAAAGCCTAATATAAATAGCTTTCCGCTTCAAAGACTTGATTTTGCAAGTAATGCATATAACAGCAGATCAACTGTAGACCTTTGAGAGAAAAAAAAAAAAAAAAATATACAAAAACCTTTTTAATTACATGATTGTTCCATTTTTGACCCCTGCAATATTCACCAAGACGACCGCGCAAACCTTCCAGACAGGTAAGCGTGCATTCAAACAGATGTCATTGGAAAAAAAAAGCAAGAACAATTCATAAATGCTATTGAGGAAATTCTGTGTAATTAAATGTACATGGTGCACCACTGAGAGACTCACGAGTGCTGGCTGCCGCAGCTGCTTGGCTGTGCCCAATCAGAAGCTTAGACACTTGCTGAAATTAACGCTTCACGTGTTAGGTAGTGCCACACACCCTCAACCCATGGCCAACAACGAACACACACGTCCACCACAACTTTACAAACACATCAGACTCACAGCACTCGAGAGATTCCTATGACTTCTGACGCCGTCCTTCGCGTCTCCATTCAAACTAACATTTATGGAAAAGTAGCTCGGAGAGCACATGCAAAAAAACAAACTGCTAGATTATGATCCAAAATAAGGCATTTCAGTGTGTGTTTACATGAGCTGAAACTGATAATTAATTTCATTTCCTCTTGTTAAAATATATATATATATATATATTTACGTACATATATATACTGTATGCGTGTGTACAAAACAAAGAAGAAGAAATAAACAAGGAAATAAACAGACAAGTGAGGAGAAGTTCATCCGATGCAGTTGAGGCCGTGAGGTTGGGGGCGTGGAGGCGAAGGGGGAGCTCAGGAGGAGGTGCTCAGGAGGAGGTGCAGGGGGCCTGTGGGGACGCTGGAGGGTGGTGGTCACTCCATGACCTCGCTGGCCGAGACGGTGACAAGCTGGAGGGGGATCTCGGTGGTGGAGAGCACATCCTGCTGGCCCTGCTGGATGTTGGTGAGGATGAGCGTGGTGCCGCTGGCCGTGATCAGGCTGTCCGACGAGGCCGTGGAGTCGGCGCTGGCCACCACCGCGCCGCCCCCACCGCCAGAGTTCGTGCCCTTCTTGTTCTGGTGTGTCTTGATGTGCTTGGCCAGGTGGTCGCTGCGCATGAAGCGCTTGGAACATTCGGGACAGACAAACTTCTTCTCTCCTGCAGGCAGAGTGGAGGGAGGATTATCAGACAAATTAGAGGATTATTCTGCATAAATGTGCTTCAGACAGAGGGGGGTGGGGGGGTTGGAAACACACCTCCTGGAGCATAAAATGAGGTTTCCAGGGGAAATTTAAATGCCAGCACTTCTCAAAGTACGCGCACACTGAGTAATTCAAAATTAGGGGAGGCTTGTGACTGCGGTAAATGCCATTACTGGGGTTCTTAAACAGGCCCCCTAACAAGGAGGCACGGGGGGCAGATGGAGAGCTGTCGCGCGGCCAGACTGAGTGAGACACCCCCTGACTGACTGACTGTGTGTGTGTGTGTGTGTGTGTACCTGTGTGTGTCCGCCGGTGCCTCTGCAGCTCATCGCTGCGTGTGAACCTCTTGCCACAGAAAGACCAGGAGCAGACGAAGGGGCGCTCCCCGGAGTGCCAGCGCAAGTGTGCCCGCAGGTGAGACGTCTTCCCGTACACCTTACCACAGCCCGGAATGTGGCAGATGTGCTGTTTCTTCTTGCCCATGTTTGAGCCCCTGATACAAACACAGGCATGCGTGCACACATACACAAACATGGGAGTCTGAGTAAACCATTCTTAACTTCACCATCAATGTGCAGATTATGGATATTAGGGTCCTATGATTTCTGCGACGAGGACAACAAAGACACAATCATGGAATTAAGTAAAGAAAATGGAAACGCGCTGAATTTTGACATTTTCAAATAAAATGACAGGAGAGATATACATTCGATAAGAGTCATGAGCAACATTTTTGCCTGTGTGAGTAACACAGGCACGTCAAAGACAGCTAGCTGATGGCGAACTGACGCATCCTTACTCACTGTGAACCGAACAGGAAATACAATTACTTGTTGTAGACTGACACAAGAGACTAAAACTGGCAATTGGGGCAGCGTTTGAATATTCTTCCCTGAAGCAATTTATGTGATGTATTATATCCGAGCCAAAAATAGCTAAGCTCAACTTTTCTCATGCATTCTCTCTGGTAATTCTAAACAGTATGGACGTAATACATTTTCTGGGCACTGGTGGTGGTTTAGGCGCTGTTCCGAGTTTGCCGTTGTAAACAATTGTAAGGTAGACAAGCACCTAGCAAACAGAGGGAGGTGATACACACCCCTTCACAGTACAGATGGATCAGACAGTGAACAGTGCACACCGTGTATCTGAATATGACTTATTGCTTCGGTGTTGTCAGTAACGTTAATGTTAGCTTGTGGGTTGGATTGCTAACTTCACTCATTCAGTCAAGTTTAACGTTAAAGGTGCTACGTGTAAGAACTTTAGTGTAAAACATAAGCCACTAGAAATTGCAATAGACTGTAAAGAAATAATCTTTTTGTCACAATTTAAAAAACGACTATGCTCTGTGTTTCCCAGATATGTCCTAAAGTTAGCATGCTAAGCAGTAAGCCCTGGCCTGTCCTCTCTCATAATACAACTTTATACCTCAAGAGGTCAATAAGTGTACAGCCAGAGCAAAACAAAGCATTTACCATCACAGGTAGAAATCCGGCTGTCAGGAATGGTGTTTTTAGTTGCCAAAATCCCATTTTAGAGGCTTAAATAATCACAGTTCAAAATGTTTGTAAATGGATTGCTCCACTTTTTTATAACTACACAGCCTGAATCCATTTTAGTACTGGACAGAAATTACAAATGTACCCAGGTAAGCATGGCTATCCTACGGTGCGTCCCAGTTGTACTCGGATATCGGAAATTTCCATAGGAACGCCTCCTGAAGTAGGAATTCCAACTCAGAAAGTTGGACGAACCTCACCAACCCCGACTTCAGAATCCAAGATAGCTGCCGCTACGCATAAACTTTTTCTATTTAATTCCAACTCTGTCTTCTGTCTTCCGTCTTATTTGTGGCTCGTTAAATCAGTCGTACACACAGTATTGTATGTGTGGGCATGTTGCTACTGTTTTTTTATGCGCAAAATGCTGCATAATGCGTTGTTATCAACTGGTATTGCTAACATATGGTAACAATTGCTAACAACACTAATTGGAATTGCATTTGTTTTCCAACATGTGACTGTGGTCCACTCGGCTCTGATGTCATTCCCAGCTACAAGTTCCGGCTCATGTCTAGTATATAGTATATCACATAGTATGTACAAGTATCTCAGTAGTAAGCCAATCAGTTATGTTAAGTTCCATTTACCTTTGGAAGTCGGAGCCTTATAATGCCGACCTTACATTATTCTTAATACGTCAGATTTTTTGAACAGTTAACGTATTCTAGCTAATCTACTCAATTCCATAGGCTTTGAAATTTGCCTAGCCATACCTAGCCATGTATGGGCCTGTTTTGTGAACGTACACAAAATGATAGCGATAGATAGATATGCTTATACTAAACCATTAGCCTATAATTTGCTCCTGAATATTTACCTAAACCAATAATCCAATGACTATAATGGATAGACAATTATTATTATTATTACAAAGGCAGATTTGACAGTTTTGCAGATTAACAACTCTTCCTAATTCAAATGTAAAATATGTCCTGTTCAATTTTCACATTTGGCTTTTCCCAACTTTTTTAGAATGTTCCTCACTCTATCAAACCTTATATAAAACCTTAATATGTATATATACATAAGGTGTGTATATATGTACCACACAACTTGCACTAATCAAGGATTTGGAATATATCATTATACTCCATACCTCCCAAAGAGCCTGGCAGAGAGATCTGGCCCTCTGGACCCCTGATGTAGACATAATACAAGTGGCTTACTGACTCAGTACAAGTCTTATAACTGGAAACCGGAAGGTAATCTCCCCTTAAAATACATATGCAATTTTTTCATTCTATAAAATCTAAATGAAAATGATAGTAAATAAAACTGTATTTGTAGTCTTAGGGTTACACTAGCATCGCTACCCTACACTCCCTACCCTATTCCAACATAGGCCTGTCACCTCAACAGAAAATAAATGTGTGTAAAAGCACAGCAGCCAATGTTCTGACTACATTTTTGGATTGGACATATGATTTGATGATAATCAAACTGATAAAACCAAATTTAGAAGAAATAAAATATGAATCTGGCAAAAAATAAAACGCACTTCATAGGGTCCTAGGATATGTATACTCCGAGTGGAAATCCTCATGATACAATACTGCCACAATGAATCACTATTAGGGTTTAGCTATTTGCCAAGAATCTACATATGTTTTTATTTCTTCAGTTTTTTCTTTTTAATAAATTTGAGAACATTCCTAAAATCCTGTTTTTGCTTCGTCATTATGGGGTACCGAGTGTAGGTTGATGGGGGGAAATACATTTTTATTTTGCCATAAGGCTGCAACATCACAAAATGTGAAAAAGTGGGGTCTTTCTGAACACACTGTAGCCTCCTGCGCTGTGTTCCTGGATCTTCAGAATTTTAGCTAAGTAACCTAACTACGTGGCTAATGGGGATGGATTTTATTTTTTAATTACAAAAAAACAAACAAAAAACAAAGACTATATTCTTTACGCAAATCAAATTGAAACAGCACAAAAGTAATTCAAGATGATAATTGTATAAAATCAAATAAAAATCCTCCCTTAACAGGACATGACGGGGTAACAAACGCACCTACTAAGATACATGAAATTGCCCAGTATTTAATCGGACCATATTCAGAACAAAAAATACTCTGTATAGGCTAATCCTCCTTGGCGTACTGTCCAGGTTTTGCTCACCTTCCTCCAGCCTCCTTGCAGTTGGGGCAGGTACAGGCCACCCGCCGTAGCCTCTTGCCCTCCTGCCCCAGCTGCTCGCCGTCCTCGTCCACCAGCCTGACGCGGAGGTGCGACAGGTCGCTGGTGTTCAGAGTCGAGTCGCTGCTCAGCTGCCACTCCTCTTCCGGCTCCTCTTTTATGTGAATGTCTGTAAGAGAGGACATGTGCAATACAGAGTACAACAACCAGATATGCATATACGTGTGTGTCAATGAGCATATGGCACTGGCACTGATATCAAGGCAGAAATGTGCATGGTTTTGCTTCACAAATGCAAAGGTTTGAGCACCAAACAGCAGGTCTTAATACATTATGCTGGGTCTACTTACATTGCCCTGTATAATGACCTAGGAAAAGAGGGCATCAAAGAAGTTAAAGAAGATTCGTAATTACAGATCTGTCCAAAATGCAGCACCGCTACATCCAGAGAGATTGCGAGGCAATATGGCCCAATATATATAAACATCAAATAAGTCAAGCAAGTCCTGCCAGTGAACCTCAACCTGTTTTATGATCTTGTGTATCTGTGTCTATCTATTAAGGGCATAGACTCTAGTAAAATCAGTCATCCTTAACATCCAAATACCACTGTGAGACCCGGACCATAAAAACCAGGAGCAGACAAATCATCTACCATAAAACCAGATGTATTTGCATGTCTGTTTTACTGGGTAATCACGTAGTCTCATTCTTTTAAACACTTCCGAGGTTCTGGTTGGACACAACCAACCAGCATACAATCAACTAACTATAAGTTACATCCTAAAGGATGTTCTAACAAAATTCTGTGTTCTGAAATATACATAATCTGAGTGTAAAATCACTGCCCAAAAAATCACACTTCTGTACAAAAGCATTCGTCATCAGCCAACTGCCATTCAAGATAATACAAATTGATGAATTGAACAGAGCGAGGGTAGGATTTACCTCCTGGGCTGTCTGTCTCATCCGCCTGCTGGAACTGGATCCCTGCCTGAGCCACAGAGTTCACGGTGACCGTCTGCAGGTTGGGGATGTGGCCGGAGCCGATGCTGATCTGGCCGGACCCCAGCGTGGTGCCCTGGCCCAGGGAGAGCGTCTGCACGGGGGCCAGCGTTATCTGCTGCGTCGGCGCCGTCTGCAGCTGGAGGTTCTGCAGGCCCTGCACACCCTGCACCTGGAAGGTCTGCCACTGGATCTGGCCACTGGGCGTTACCGTCTGAGCCTGGATGAGGAAGGTGCCTGGGTTGATGAGCTGCACGTTCTGCAGGGCCTGCGCACCACCCTGCACCTGGCCATCGCTGCTCTGCATGGGCACCTGCTGCAGCTGGATAATAGACTGGCCCGAGGACACCTGGATGCTCTGCACCTGGTTCTGCTGCTGCTGCAGGAACCCCTCGCCCAGGCCCGAGGTGTCCACCTGCTCTGAGCCAGCAGAGACGGCAGTGGCCTGCGTGAGCACCCCTGTGCCGTCTATTGTCTCGGGCAGGTGGGTGACGGTGGAGGACGGGATGGCAGCTGACGCGGAGGACGTCGTAGGCACATACATGTCGTGGGTGGCAGTGGGGTCACCACTAGCCGCTAGCGTGATGGGCTCGCCCACCTTCTCCGAGCCGTCTGTCGAATGGCCGGCCATTATGAAGTGTCCGTCGGCAGTGAGCCCCGTGGCTATCGTCTGTGCCCCCGACAGCCCTAATGAGTCCAGGTCCACGCTGTTTATGGGGACAAAGGTGATGTTCCCAGGCAAGCCTACAGGCACATTAGTGACAACCTGACCTTGGCTGTTGAAGGCAGAGCTGCCCAGAGAAACTCCCTGGATCTGCTGGACGTGGCCAGTCTGTGATATGAGGTTCTGGTGGTTGGTAAGGAGGTCGCTGGAGGACGACACGCTTATGGCCTGGCTGCCGTCGGGCAAGATCTGGATCTGCCCAACGCCGTCCTGGCCCAGTGCGGACGCGTCCACCGTGGAGGTGGAGAAGCCCAGTTGCCCATCAGCCGTCTGGATCTGTGGGATCACCTGGTACTGGATATTAGGCACTGCATTGGCTGAGCCGTCCACGCCCGACGTCACAAAGATGGGCTGGCTCTGGAGGCTCTGAAGTACGTACTGTCCATTAGATGTCACAAGCCCTGTGTTGGGGATGTGCACGATGCCCGGCTCCTCTTTTACACTTGTGGGGGTTAAGGCCTCCCATCGTTCTGTCGTCCCTGTTAACTGGATGGAGGTGAGGTCTGTTGTCGTCTAGGGGGGGAGGGGGGGCAAATCATAGATTAATCCCACTTCCCTTCTTGCTTGGATGTTGAACTGCTTTTCTGTTTAATCATGCTGAAACAAGGGTAGATAGGAGCACTACTTGTCTGCCTTCTATAACAGATGCGTAACTCTCCCTATGCATTGGGTAGGCCACAGGAGAGGAGGGCATGCTTGATGGTGTCTGATTGTTCACACGAGTTGTTGAAATCAGTGGATCTGACACAAACAACACAAAGACATGCTTAGTGATATAAAAATATGTAAAATGTGGCCCACGGCGTCCGGTTTTAATTTCTTGCCCAGTTCATGGGACCCACTTTCATAGATAACATTAGGAGAGCTTATCAATAACGTGCATCTCCATTATGTATGGACTCTCAGAACAAGTCAATTCGTGGCAATGAGACGACCTATTGTTCTAACGAAATCGCTTGGATAGACTGGCTCGGTTAAGTTGTCATCCCAACATCAGAGGGGGTGACTTACCACTACAGCGGCAGCACCGTTATCTCCCTCTGACGATGGCGACCCAATCTTGCTGCAGGTAGCTGCCAGCATAGCGAGCGGTGACGGCGGAGCGTCCTACCCACAATGGGCGGGTTTTAAAAGAAGAAAGTGGGTGGCCGTTAGTCCGGAGCCACACAGGAAGTACGACTTTTTTACAACAAATTTTAAAACGTGTGAACTTCACAAAGCACCATGCACTAACAACACCCCTTGCAGAAGAGCATGCGAGAAAGGAATGAAAAAAATACCTGATCTCCTCTGCTACCATCTTGCTGCAGAAAATCGCCTTGACTGCTGTCCACGTCTAAGGCAGCCATTTCCTCTTGTTTCACTGGCTGTTCAGGGGCTACAAAAAGCCACAGTAAGAAGGAAACGAAGCAAAACAAACCACTTAGCTACGCACTTCACTTAACTTTAAAATCGCTAAAACATTATAAACACGCGCAACAACTTAAGAGCACTTACAATACTTCGATATCCATGCGACATGAGAAGACTGATAAGCTAAAGAGTATCCAAGCTATGTTAGCAAACAGCTTTGCTCTAGTAAGATTAGCCAGCCAAACAACTGCAAACCAAGCTAGCTCAACACTTGGCTAACATTAGCTTAGCCAGGGGCTGCAGGAACCCTATACGGAAAGTCGTATTTGTATTTTACATACCAGTCATTGCGTGGATTACATTAATTGGAATAAAAATCTCGGTTTAATCACACGCCATACATGATTATATTAATCGGAGGCGGGCTGCGATCGGTGATTCGAGTCAATTTTTTTCTATTTTGATTGACGGTGCGGGAAACACAAAAGGTGGGGCTTCTAAGCTTGACTGTAAAATTTTCGTCACTCACAGGAAGTCCCGCCGTTCTTCTTAAACTCAATTGGCTGCTGCTCTTAAACCCGTGAATTGCTATTAGTCAGATCACGCGACAATCATTTCATGGGTCGACTGTTTCCTGTTTGCATTCTTACAGGAAGGGAATCGGTTGCAGTTTTTGCTAGCTATCTTAGCTAGCGAGGTAACTAGCTGTATGTCTAAGAACAATTAATGTATTCTGTGGTTGTCATTTTTGCTGTGGAATGCCAGAGTGTCTGCCAATAAAAAATAGCTTTTCGCCAAATCGATTATTCTGTTTGTAAATTAAAACTACCTGGAAAGGTAACAGATTTCAAAACTGAGTTAGCTACCCATTGGTCAGCAGTCTATTGAGTAGAAAGCATATGTGGCGTGCCAGAATAGCCGCTCCGTGATGGACAATTGAGTTGGTTCGTAGATAACGTTTCAGTCTTTAGTATTCGTAGAGTTTGAGTTTGGCATCACTTTTAGGTACGCTAATTCAATAAGCCCGAACACACATCTACTCCAGCTGAAGTTAAGCATCGTGTAGTTTGCAGTTTTATCATTATTCAAACGTTTGTAAAACCGCCTGCGTCTCAGAAAAGTGACACGTTGATTATCCTAAATGAAGTAGGTTCACAGCCCTTCACGTTTTGAACTTAAGTGAACATTTATCAAAAGAGAAGGCCATTATTTTTGTCCCTGTATGAAATGGGCCTACTACATAGGCTATAAAATGTAGGTTAACGTTATATTAACAAAGTCTTATGCTGACATTTCCCCAAAACATTGTTTGTGTCACTAGGTTGTTTTTTCTATTTATTTAACAAATGCCTACCAGTGAGTAAGGCTGTCTGGTGCTACATTATCCCAAGTCCACAGCAGGACAGCCACGACTGGGCCCAAATTTTTGCCCACAAATGTTAAGTACTGAGTCTCCCTGATTCTACTAAGTATCCTGAAAGCTGTGTCAAGTCCTCCCTGAGTGAAACCGAAGTGGTGCATTTTCTTCCAGCCTTCAATTCAAACTTAGGCCATTACAGCCAGACTACAAAAGCACTTTCCTGGTACTCAGGGGCTCGTGTCAGTGAAAAGTGGATATTTCCAATCACTCTGCTGTCAATCCAAGTGTCAGGTAAACACAGACCTGCAGCCACAGTCTTTAGAAATCCTGTGCAGCTGCACTCAATGCTCTCACTATAGCATAAGAAATGACTTCTCTCCAGTAACCTCACAAAGAGTTGGGTTTAAATGGAGAAGTCAAATTTCTGCCATTGTTGTCTAAAAGCTTGTATAAATTTAAACGCCCTGAGACCACCAATCTGCTTAATGGCTGACCTTTTTGTCTTTGATTTGACATTTTACCATGGATATAAGATCACAGGTATACTTCCATGTGTATAGATATTACACAGATTATATTATAAATGCATCAATCACCGCAATGTGTAGATTTAAATCTCACATTATGGTTATATTGTTTACATGTATTTAGTTAAGACACATAGTTTGAGGAACATGAGAATGTACAAATAATCTGACAAGAAAGGGTTCCTTCATCTGCATCTGAGAGAATTATTTTTCCTAGTTTTGACCATAACACAGTTAAAACCTTACAACTTATAAGATGCTTATGAAACATCTGTATATAATCAAATTGCAATAGATGCTGGACTAAAGCAGTAGTAGCCTAGGTAAAGAGAAACAACAGGTCATGGAATGATTGATCGTATTTATTTTGGTCCTTCCACAAAGTGACAATCAGTTGTTACCTACTGCTATGCTAAGCAGTCTGCATGCATTCTGTCTCTCTGTCTGTAAGGGTGAAAATAGCAGAGCCCGCTGACCATTTGACTGTGTGAATAGGTCTCGACAGTGTCATATTAACATATTGACAGTTCTGCTGGCGTGGTATGATCTGAGGAAGAGGTGACTGCATGTGGAGACACAGCCCTGCTGGAGACACCTGGTGGAACAATATAAATGGAAGCTTCAAAAATGGTGCAGCAGGAAGACATGTGGGCAGAATATCAAATGTGTCTCAATGACAAGCAAGGGAATGACTGGGAAGGACACAGGACCAACATGCACTAGCCTAAGATCCCTCCAGACAATAATAGGTCCTCCACCTGAAAATAGTGCCGTTATTTGGTCAGAAACTTTGAAAAAGTGCATACAGTGCCGCTCTCTTCACTGAGGTCTAAGTCCGTGGTTAAGCTTTATACAGCAATGCTTTGACAAAAAATATAGTGTATTTTATATGAAAATAAGATTAACAAC
Source organism: Clupea harengus (assembly GCF_900700415.2). Classification (NCBI taxonomy): domain Eukaryota; kingdom Metazoa; phylum Chordata; class Actinopteri; order Clupeiformes; family Clupeidae; genus Clupea; species Clupea harengus. The sequence continues at coordinate 15,417 of NW_024880365.1, forward strand.
CTAATCTTGTATACAGTGCTGGATTTTCTACTTGTTCTATACCTCCCTCTCTATATGTATTTTCTAATATTTTTGATAGAAAAACATACATGGACAGTGGTATGTGAAGAAGATTTAAAAGAGGTGGTGAGCTATACACAAGGTAATGAAAACCTTGAAACTTAAAATTCAGGATCAGTTTTGAGTGGCTAAAATCCATTGATATGTAATATTTTATATTTATAATAATAATAATACTTTCAACTTATATGGCGCTTTTCTAGGTACCCAAAGACGCTTGTATTTATTATATATAAAAAATGAATATAAAAAAACATAATATATTTATAAATGTAACATAGACATAGATAAGGCTATACAACACAATAACATTGCATTTCTGCAGTCTGTTCTTTTGTAGTTGTAGCTATAGGCTGCAGTGTGTAGTCTCTCAAGTTCCCATTGTCATGTTTGAAATTGTGTCACAGGACACTTTAATTGTGCTCTATTCTGAAAATGCCATCTTTATTTATGTGTTTATTTTCATCCATTCTAAACACTTATTGTAAGGCATTATTTGTATTTTTCCAAGTGCTTTGGGGTTAGTCTTGAACTAGTATGATTTATAATAGCAGGCTTTGGTCTTTCATGAGCTCAGTGCTTTGCGTTGGCTTTATTCTCATTGCCAGTCTTGGTGTGGTGCCACTGTGGTTTGCCTCTGGGCGGAGTGGCACCACTTGATTGATGATGCTGACAGAACATTGGTACCATGAGACAGAGAGGGTCTAACCAGCAACTAATCGTCCCTTTGATATCTCATAATCCTTCTAGTTCATTTTGTAAATTTGTGAAATAGAGGGAAAATGTAATGAGAACAACTTGATTTGGAAGATAGAGGAAGGAAGTGACATGATAATGTGTTGTCCATCTGCACGGAGGAGTGAAGGAGGGAAATCAAACTGGTTTGGCCCTGGTAGCTTGAGAGACCATTTGTTTCTACTAAATTCTAGTTTGCTTTTGGCCTAAATAAAATACCAGATGGTTTTTTTTATGATTTGTCTCTAGAGATTGGCTACATCAACATGATTCGGAATAACTTTATACTGTCTCAGAAATGTTACAAATTCAAAACACAAAGCACCACAGCCAAACCACAGAAAATAACTTACATCCCAGTCAGTTAAGGCCTGATGAATGGGCCCCAGTAATGGTTTTCAGGGTCGGCCTACCACTAGCGTAGAGAAGGCGACCTCAACACAGCATTTATCCCCCTGTGAACGAGAGAAGCCACAATGTTATTTTCAACCAAGAAACAAAGTGATACAAACATGACTACAAGAATCTGAAAGAAGCTCAGTAGTATCTGTAAAAGACTCCCTTCCTTATTCTGGATAGCCCAGTCAAGACAGACAGTTGAGGGGAATCCAGCCCTTAGACCACATAATGATAAAAGCTTACATAGACTGGAATTGTGAACATACTTCAAAAAGCATTTGCGATTTATCCTGCCAAAATAATGACAATAATGATAAGCACACAAATTCCCATTCACACCATATTGATCCACTGACGGACCTAAATTACTAGAATGTGCCAAAACACTGTATTTTGTTTCCTCCTTAATCTTACATACTTGTTACTGGTTGTCAAGGACAAAGAGGGCACACTTCCTGGTACACCGCGCTCCTTCACTGAGTACATGTTTTACTTGTTTTGAAATCTACATATAAGATGGGCTACTACAGTAAAGCATTAATGAACTTCTTCAGTCTAAGCGACATTTTCCATAGAAACAGACTATAATGAAATGTAATCTTTGTACCCACACCTCCAAGGACAATTGCAGTGCTGAACACTAAACTATATGGCGTCTGCATATACTTACACAAACAGAACACAAGCGAAAGACCATTTTTATTCAATGTCTTTGCCTCCATGAGTGGATCGTTTTGTTTTCTGTTCAGAGGGTGAATTTTGGGGGGAAATATTCAGCCATCAGTACTGGGCTTCAACTCCCGGGGAGAACGCAATCTTGCTTTACAGCACCGCAGTGACGGCTATATCATTTCAGCCACATAACCACCTCCGAGACACACCAGCCCACAAGAGACGGGAGAGGAAAACTACGTTTGTCTGCGTATTCTGAGATGAGAAAGGAACAGACTGACAAAAAAATCAGACGAAAACAGACAAAAAAATGTGGTTTATAATAGTTAAATAAAAGATAAAAAGAAATGAAAGAAAAACAAGTGCTTTGTGAATTTCATATTTTTCCTTCTCTTCCTCAAGCTGTCCAATACTCAAGTTATCTTACGTCAATTGCAGTGTGTGTGTGTGTGGTGTGGCAGGTGTGGTTTAAGCCGTCCTCTTGCATGAAATAATAAAAATCCCACGTTTTTTTAAAGAGGAATCACCCAACAGATACAATTCTAATCACCCCCTCTTGTGACAGACCCCACTGTCACTCTGCCTTTTAATTCTGTAATCAGTTGCCAGCAGGCCCCCGTATCACCCTCCACATGCTCCACGCCAGTCAATACAGACATCCCCAAACACACACAGGCTGGTTTTTGTCAAATGTTTTATTGAGTGTAGACATCTGGGCTACTGTAAAACATGCATTATCTGTGGCAGGGGGAGAGGAGCAGGTCGCATTGTTCCCCGCTGTCAGCTGTGTCAGGGCTGGCACTGGTGATGGAGATTAATGAAGTATCTGGAGAGTAATACGCTTCTTCAAAATGCTCTTACCATTTGGAGTGGGGGGCGATCCTGATCTTAAATAGCAAAGCTGTCAGCAGTTAGTGGACCTTCGGTCTGGCACACAGACCACTGTATTTGTCTGGGAAACAAATGGGCCTGCTGCGGACAGAAGGCAGTGGGGAGGAAGGGGCAGGAGGCTTCCTGTCAGGTAGCAATCAGACTCCCCTGATGTATTCAGTCTAAACTCATTCCACACACATCACACTGTATTCTAAGGGGCCAGTATGATGCTACTTGGTTTGATGAATTCATAAATTGTAAAACATTTTTTCCTTCTGTATTTTACATCTTTGTTGTATACATCTCCCCACTGGCAAGGTGATAGTGATGGGGGGGGGTGTTGGAAGGAATATTTTATTTGAAATAATGGCAGGTGTGAAAAAAGTAGAATTACCGGTAGTCAATATATAAAGCCATGAGTGAGTGTGACAGAGGAACACAGTCTCAAGCACAATCTGGGGAATGTCCATGTTTTATTCATACCACATCTTGATTCCCACTGAGTGAATATACCTCTTCTCTGTCAATTTCTATTCATATGTACAAGTAAAATGGTAATGGCGCTCTTTCATTTTAGTGTATTCATACTTCCCTCAGAGACAAAATAAGTTCCAACATTTCTTTGTATACATTAGATCTGTTTGTTCTTCTTCCCAACAAACTCAAAATAATTGACTTGAAGTGCTAATACGGACGGGCTTATGCATCCTGGTTCTGAACAGCGTACAATTAATTAGAAGAATCAATGTTCCTTTTCAAGGCTCAGGAGACCATTTAATCCAGGCTCAATACCACCAGAATCAGTGGTTGGAGAGGGAGACAGAAAAAAAAAATCAATGGCTATTTGTGATTTCTGAGTATGTATTAAAGCAGACACGTCTAACTGGTTCATTTGCACTTGAAAGCAGCCATCTGGAGGAGCAAGCTTGGCTTAAGCAGATATGATTACTAATAATGTGATATCCCTGTACACTGGCTTATTCAAACACCCAATTCCCACAGCTGAAATTAAAAGGCATGGGCTCCTTCGCAGCGGCAGTGGCAGCAGCAGACGCACACAGTCCATACGTTTCCAAACTCCCAGGGGGGTCACTAAACAAGCATGTGATGGGGACTTAGGCTCCTCATCTGAACTTCAAATAACAACATTACAATCTCACTGGGTTCCCAAGCGTCCTGGCGCTGCAGATGAAACACACGTCCCCTCTAAATACCTCACCTCTGAAATACAAGTCTCGGTGGTGGTAGATGTCATGTTGAATTTAAATTCAATAATGACATCATTTAGAGATGAGATAATTTATAGGACTAGTCTAGGCGCTCATTGTCTGTGCAGGACCTGCCAGGCTGATCGGATGGCAGTTGTTGTGGGGGGGGAGTGGGAGTACTCAGCAGTAACAGGAGACGGAGTGCCAGCCTCTCAGTGCACAGCGGTACTAATCGGGGTTAAAGGCCTTGTCTCAATTACACACAAATATCCTGCCCAGAAAGCTGTGTGTGGGATTACTGCTTAACAGCCATTTACTGGGCTCACACGGCTCTGAGATATGCACTGATCCCTAATTATTTAATCCAGCAATCACACAAGGAAGTACATGTTGAAACAAAAACTAAAATCTTCCTATGGAGCAGTGTTGTAGGCGGCAGTGATTTATTTGGAAATAATGGTTTGTCAGACGGTGTAACTGGGTACATAATGGGCAATGATTCATTGTTTGAACTCACCAGCAGGACCTGTGGTGTTGGCCAGTAGAAATGGTTGAAAATGTAATTGCGATGACAAGCAGCTTTTAGTTTTTTTTCCCCGTAAGGGCTTCCCTGCCCTGTGGTGGGCTGGTCAGGGCCGTGAAGCTAAAACACCAGAACCACCCCTGCCAGATGCCCACAGCTGACCCTGACACACACACACACACACACACACACACACACACACACACACACACACACACACACACACACACACACACACACACACACACACACACACACACACACACAAACACACACACCCACACACACTCACATACACGCCTCCAGTGGCTTGGGGGCCATGACACTGCTAGTGGCTCTTCCCGTCAATGTCTCAAAAACTGTATGTAAAGAAATAGATGCAGACTATGTTGTTTCATTGCATATTTTTGTAGGTTGTTTTTTTATTTGCTTTGGGAAATGACACAGTAACACACAGAGCACAATCACATGAGTGTGAACATGAAGACAAAATGTGCAACAACAGAAACTAATGTTGCAGAATAAGCTTTAGCTGCACCACTAGGCTCTGCAACTTACCTGAGGTATTTATCACACAGCGTTTTTGTCACAGTCTTCTCAAATTCACCATGAAACACATTTATTATATTACACCCCGTGCCCGTGTAAAAACAAGAAAGCCCAGTGATCAGTGCCGGCGAGTCAAAGCTCATTGGCAGCTGTAAAGGAAGATATGCAAACCATATTTCTGCACTGTTCATCCGTGAAACAGTCCTTATGTTAAGAATTTCACACTTTATTACACTTGCCTCTTTGTATCACTGTCACTGTGCCACAGAGTCTTTGGGACTTGGCGACAAATACAGTTTGGTTAAAAGAGCCAGCAGTGAATTCTCCAGATGCCACTGATAAAAAAACCTGAGGAGAGCGAGGCAAAGGAAGGGCTTCCTTTGAGAGGAGAGAACCACTGATACGCTGGATGTGAGTGAGGCCTAACGGGGGCCGGTTTAGAGCAGGTATAAAGCAGATGGTAGTAAAGATATGCACCGCGGGGGTAGAGAATGGCAGTGTTTAGTGCCGGAGCCGTCCGGCCTGTCAGAAGTGGTGCCGGCGCGAGCCCGGTAATTTCTTCCCCTGTGTAAAGGTGAAGAGCGTTCCGGTACTGCAGCGTCCCCGTGACTGTCAGCTCCACTGATCACAGGAGACTTCCTCTCGTCTCGGCGCCGCCGCGAGCGGCACGACTCACCTTGACAGCACTCCGCTTCTACCTTCCTCTTTAAAATCCCAGGAATTTCATTACCGGGGGCTTATAATGAAGCTCTGCTCAAAGCCTAGCGCGGGGGACCCCCGCAGCCGCCTGCCCAGGCTCAGCTCATCTCTGTCAGAGAGGCGAGAAAGAGAAAGGACACACAAGGTAAATGAATTGTTTTGGAGAAGATGGATTGCAGCAAGGCTATGCCGTGACATCCTGACAGGGTATCACAGGTGTCACCCTGTTGGCCATTGAGGGCTTGAGGTGAGGAAGGGGCAGGGAGGTGGGCTGTGCGCTTGGCCACTGATTTTTGGATAGCACTTCAGCCTTACTTGTTTTTTTTAGTTTTTTTTTTAAAGGCCAGGGCAGTATTTGGTCTGATAAGGTTTGTGTTGCTGCTATCAATGCCTACCAGCAATTTCAAATCCTACAACAAGGCGCTATTGATTTCTGTCCAGGCAATCTGCCCTCATTGTGGGTTGCAGTTGTGGCCTCTGGTCAACAAAGTGTGACAGGCAATGCTGCAATCGAAAACACTGACCATGCTAGATGAAGTCTGGTGATCTGAAGTACAAGTTAGAGTTTACGTACATCATTTTTAGCTCTCCAAGCACAAAATATGAAAACTTGTGAAGCCATCAGTTTCCTTGAAAACTCTTAACACATCTTTATATGTACACGTATGTACGTTCCTCTGAATAATAGTTGTCTGTTAAAAAAAAACAAGTTTTTCATATCTAACAAAAGAAAATATATATATGCACAGGAAAGGTTGAGCAGAAATGACAAACAACCTAAATAAATGACATTCCTACTTAGCATCAATATGACTTCTAGCTGTCGCCATGCCATCCCCCACCCCTCCTTCCCGCTCTGCGGCCCACTGCTCAGAAACTGTTGAGCACTTTTAATTATGTATATAATAAGGTTGGGGTCAACATATTTCATGCCAGGAGAATGATGTGTATTTAATGACTCCAATACATTACCATCCCAGTGTAATCTCACTGACGGAGTGCTTGTAAGTTTAACTACCATTAATCAGCATCAAGGTTTGTCTAGGTGGAGAAAAATAGATTGGGGTGTGATTTTTTATTTTTTTTTCCAAGCAGTGCATTACAAGGGAAACACGTCGTGCTGGTGAACAGCTATGCAGAGCAGGCTGATAGATAATGGTCACCTCGAGGCTGCTTAATAAAGCATGCTAAGGGGCTTAGGAGCTCCATGTTACAGAGTGTAGTTTTTACAATGCAAGATGTATTGGGTTAATATAGCTACTCACTGATGCTTACCTGACTAAATGCCTCTCACAAAAAATCAAGGCTAGCTGTAATCAGTTATATGTCTGAGGCTCTGTTTTCCGAAACGACCTGGATTTCTGAATGAGGACCTCATCATTTTTCTCATTTTACAGAATCTATTTGAAGGGGAACCCACACGCGCTATACTTTATCATTATACACCTGACACGGAGAGGAAAGTTTCTTGCGAAGAGAAAAAAAAACTTCACAGTAGCACCTTGCTGTTCACATACATTCATCTGTTTTTTTTTTTTGTCTGATCTGGCTGATATAAAGTATTTCTATGCTAACCTGCTCATGTGTTTTAGACAGAAAATAGAAAAGATGTTCCCGAGCATTGACAAGCCACACACACACATCATTATGAGTGCTCTTAATCCTTTTCTTGCTCAGTGAAATATTTTCATGAGAGCGAGTGCAAAGCCAACATCTGTATCGACGCAAATCCTTCCATTTTTGTAAAGGGGTTTGCAACACGGCGCTCGCCGGGCTCGGTAAACTGAGACACAAGGGGGAGGGACCCCCATGGAAGGCCCACAAACGGTCGAATGAAAAGCCACATCAATTTCAGCACAGACAACCCCCGTCACACAGATTAGGCAGGCACAATGCCGAGGCCCCTTATCTCCTCCGGCAGGAGGAGGGCAGGCAGATCTGCGCGGGATGGAAACATTCTCAGGACGTAATGGGCAAAATCAATTGTCGCCCTCCTCAATCAATGTGGCCCCCACTTTCACCGTTCAGCAGCTCACCAGTAATTGAAGTTATCCCTCCTGTCTGTAATGACTAGCTAACGCAGCACCGTGACAAAGTTGGAGGTGGACGATAGCAGAGGCCTGGATTCCCACAGGGTGGAAGAGTGATCATGAGGTTGAGGAGTGATCTGTGACACCCTCGGGTCGCGCACCTCAACTTCCTCAAGTCCGGCTCTGAGCCACACTCTCTCTCTCTCTCTTTCTCTCTCTCTCTCCCCCTTGCTAACATTCGTTGTTAGCCTTCAACGCCAAATATTCAATAGGATGAGACACAAAGACTTGGCAGCTCCTTCAACTCAACAGGGTGAGTCTAGTCTTTGTTGAGGAGGTGGTGACTAACTCAGGGTACACTTGTATGCTAGGACAATATCATTAATGGCATATGTAGTAATTAAATAAATAAAATATGCTCCAGGCTGATTTTAAAATACGTTATTCTCTAGCGAGACTGTATGGTTAATTAGCATACACTCAGAATTCTCCCCAACACCATTTTCCATGCTCCAAAAAATCTGCTGTCACAATTTTTTTTCCCCCTCCATAGAGATTTTCACATTGCTCGAACAATGGACCTAAAATGCCCAAGTTATAATTATACCTGAGATGACAGATGACAGTTAAAAACTTAATTTAGAATAAAAACCCTTTTGACTGAGTTGTTCCGGAAAAGAGAGAGATCCTTTGCTTTATAATGGTAATTACTCTGCCGTTTATTATTCTATCAGCACATGCAATTAAACGAGTGCGTGGAGGACACAGTTGATAATAAAGTGTGGGGAAAGTGAATGCTAATTAACCTCTGAGTCTTTGTCGCTGCATTTCTGCGTCTTCTCGCTCCCTGCGCGTGTCCTCAGCTGCTGCCTCCTCAGACCTCTAGCGCTGGGGCAGGGGTGTGTGTGTGGGTGGCTGTGGGGCAGTTGTAGGCCGGCGGGGGTGGCGACTCCTCCACCCCACCCCTTGATTTTCCCTTGCCTGGAGAACAAAATGCCGGGTTATAGCGGTGGTGACTGACAGAGGAACATTTGTTATCCCTGGCCCCCCATGCATATTCATGAGGCAGGGCCACGGCTGTTTACCATGCAGTCTCGGGACGCTGCGTCTCCAAGGTCGCTCCCGCCATTGCACCAGCAGGCCCACTTTGTTGCCTATTTTGTTTTTTTCCTCATTGTTTGTACTGTCAGATTGTTTACAAATACAGAAATAGATAACTGAATAAAAACTGCCAACGTTTGTGGCACCGGGAGGAGGAACATCTCACAACATGTGATAAAAAAAGGTTTGTCTTGACGTCAACTTTGTAAAGATATAAAAGTGTGCAGATTGGGACGGTCTTTCTTCAGTCAATAACCTATGCTGTTTGCCCCCCACCCCCCTCGCCCCCAAACCCTCACCCCTCCCCACCCGACAGGACAGCTGACATTGTGGGACAGAGATATCCTTGCAGTTAATGGTAACTCTCTGTCAGAACAATATGTGGGGGGTGGGACAATTATGAGATTAAGGCCCACATGCTTTCAGCTTGGTCTTGGACTGCTCTCAAAGAGCAGCATCACACAAAAAGCCATTTCACACATTGGGCTGACAGAGCTCGGAGGCTGGATTGATTCAGAAGGGCTCCTGTCATTATCTGTAATCCCAGTTTCCTGTGCAAGACCCGCCAAAGGAAGGAAAAAAGAATCAAAGGCGGGGAGTGACAGAACACCCGCAGCATCCCAGCCCTGCCGACGTCCTCACCAGTTTATCATCCACTGACAAGACTGATTTTCATCTGTCTGAAGGAGGCCCTTTTCCAGTTTGATTTAATGATTTGAACTCGGTGTTA